>NC_030679.2:7825088-8125088 GCF_000004195.4 Xenopus tropicalis
GTAAATGATAAGGATATTAGCAGTCACTGAGGGGTTCTGTGCCCATATAAAGGCACAAGGCTGCAGACTGAGTTATACAGGGAACTCTGAGTATCACTCATGTATTATAAGGGATAATGTACCCCCTACTGTAAATGATAAGGATATTAGCAGTCACTGAGGGGTTCTGTGCCCCCCATATAAAGGCACAAGGCTGCAGGCTGAGTTATACAGGGAACTCTGAGTATCACTCATGTATTATAAGGGATAATGTACCCCCTACTGTAAATGATAAGGATATTAGCGGTCACTGAGGGGTTCTGTGCCCATATAAAGGCACAAGGCTGCAGGCTGAGTTATACAGGGAACTCTGAGTATCACTCATGTATTATAAGGGATAATGTACCCCCTACTGTAAATGATAAGGATATTAGCAGTCACTGAGGGGTTCTGTGACCATATAAAGGCACAAGGCTGCAGACTGAGTTATACAGGGAACTCTGAGTATCACTCATGTATTATAAGGGATAATGTACCCCCTACTGTAAATGATAAGGATATTAGCAGTCACTGAGGGGTTCTGTGCCCATATAAAGGCACAAGGCTGCAGACTGAGTTATACAGGGAACTCTGAGTATCACTCATGTATTATAAGGGATAATGTACCCCCTACTGTAAATGATAAGGATATTAGCAGTCACTGAGGGGTTCTGTGCCCCCCATATAAAGGCACAAGGCTGCAGGCTGAGTTATACAGGGAACTCTGAGTATCACTCATGTATTATAAGGGATAATGTACCCCCTACTGTAAATGATAAGGATATTAGCAGTCACTGAGGGGTTCTGTGCCCAAATAAAGGCACATTATATATAAAGCTATAGGATGGAGGATATTGTTAAACTACAGCTCAGAGAGTTGGTTCAGAGGGACGCTGGCAATTGTAGTTTAGGTCCCAAGTAATCAATCAGTGTTAGGGCTACAACAACTTCGCTTGACTCATTAGAGAAACTGACCAATGGCGGCTTCATTTAATGCGACAATAAAAAGCCAATGCACCCAATGTTGGTGCTGTCTACTCACCGCTTTCCCCTGCGCCACCGGACTGACAAGAGAACCTTGTTGTGCGGCACAGGACACATCGCTAGGGGCGAGATTAGGGAAATTCTATCTCCTTTAGAGTTGGATTAGCTAAAAAAAATATATTCAGAATAAAGTCCCAGACTCCTCCTCCTGAAAAGCCCTGGTGCCTCAGCTGTAACACCTTAACCCTTGGCTGGGAGACACCCGGCGCAGACAGCGCTCAGTCACAAGTGTCCAGGGCTATTGGTCCTGTGGGTGGGTGTTATATTCCCTTTATATTCAGGGTCCAAGCGTATGTAATTGTATTTCCAATGTTACTGAAGGTCTCATCTAGCTTAATGGAGAAGAAAAGGCAAGAACTAAGTAAGCTTTATTAGAAAGGACTATGTAAATACAGCCATAAGCACTCACTGAGTCCTCTATCAAAAGAAACACAGGATTTCTTGTCTCCTTTTGTGGAAACATGTTTTTCAGTATCAGACTTCCTCTCTTTTAGGGCTCCTTCAGGTTTGGGGCTTGAGTCTGCTCAGTTCTCTCCTCTCAGCCTCCCCCCCTCCCTTCTCCTGCACACCCCCTCCCATAAGAATGCATAAGAACTCACTTCCCCCACCCTTAGGAAGAAAAGCTGAATTGAGTCCTCTATCAAAAGAAACATAGGGTTTCTTGGCTCCTTTTTGGGAACATGTTCTTCAGTATCAGACTTCTGCTCTTTTAGGGCTCCTTCGGGTTTGGGGCTTGAGTCTGCTCAGTTCTCTCCTCTTAGCCTCCCCTCTCCCATAAGAATGCATAAGAACTCACTTCCCCCACCCTTAGGAAGAAAAGCTGCATTGAGTCCTCTATCAAAGAAACATAGGGTTTCTTGGCTCCTTTTTGGGAACATGTTCTTCAGTATCAGACTTCCGCTCTTTTAGGGCTCCTTCAGGTTTGGGGCTTGAGTCTGGTCAGTTTTCTCCCTCTCCCATATGAATGCATAAGAACTCACTTCCCCCACCCTTAGGAAGAAAAGCTGCATTGAGTCCTCTATCAAAAGAAACTTAGGGTTTCTTGTCTCCTTTTTTGGGAACATGTTCTTCAGTATCAGACTTCCGCTCTTTTAGGGCTCCTTCAGGTTTGGAGCTTAAGTCTGGTCAGTTTTCTCCCTCTCCCATATGAATGCATAAGAACTCACTTCCCCCACCCTTAGGAAGAAAAGCTGCATTGAGTCCTCTATCAAAAGAAACTTAGGGTTTCTTGTCTCCTTTTTTGGGAACATGTTCTTCAGTATCAGACTTCCGCTCTTTTAGGGCTCCTTCAGGTTTGGAGCTTAAGTCTGGTCAGTTTTCTCCCTCTCCCATATGAATGCATAAGAACTCACTTCCCCCACCCTTAGGAAGAAAAGCTGCATTGAGTCCTCTATCAAAAGAAACTTAGGGTTTCTTGTCTCCTTTTTTGGGAACATGTTCTTCAGTATCAGACTTCCGCTCTTTTAGGGCTCCTTCAGGTTTGGAGCTTAAGTCTGGTCAGTTTTCTCCCTCTCCCATATGAATGCATAAGAACTCACTTCCCCCACCCTTAGGAAGAAAAGCTGCATTGAGTCCTCTATCAAAAGAAACTTAGGGTTTCTTGTCTCCTTTTTTGGGAACATGTTCTTCAGTATCAGACTTCCGCTCTTTTAGGGCTCCTTCAGGTTTGGAGCTTAAGTCTGGTCAGTTTTCTCCCTCTCCCATATGAATGCATAAGAACTCACTTCCCCCACCCTTAGGAAGAAAAAGGAATGTGTGATCTGAGCTTCCAATGGCTATAAATGCAGCAGGAAGCTACCAAGACCAAGCTAAAATGGCAGCTGCTTTCCTTCTCCTTTACTAATGCAATAGTTAAGCTATGGGTCAGACTGACCGACCAATGGACCTTCCGGTGGGGTCTTGGTGGGCACTAACCTATGTTCATTCTCATCAGCCAATCATTAGTTCCACTACATATATACCTATACCATTTGGTACCTATATTTAACTAGTCTCAGGGTATAATGTTCTCTGGTGGGATTCAACCCCCAAAATGGGCCATTTTGGGATGATCTGATCATTTGGCCACCAGGCCAACATTCAGATAGGGTTTGCAACCTTTTCTCTGGGTCAGTACTGGTCAATGACGGAAGGAGTGGAGCTGAACTGAGCGGGAAAGGGGCATAAAGCAAAGGGCGGATCAGTGATGTAATGGGGAGGGCATGAGTGGAGATGGGTTATGGGAAAAAGATGGCATATTACTTATAGAAACCCTATGCACCTGTTTTCTTACCTTTTGTTGTAGCCTATGTAATCCTGTAATCTGATTGGACAGATGTAATGGTACACCAAGGGGAACTGGGGGACTGAAGGTCATTGACCTTCCCCTGGATAATGGGGTGGTGCCTGAAAGAACATGTGAGATCTGTGGGCCCAATGTTTCTTGAACCAGATGTCATTGGATGAGAAACTGGTCCATCACATGTATGCACTTTATATATGTTCGTTCATATAGTGCTATGTCTGATTATAGAGTAATATCAGCTGCCAGTGTTGGAAAGGACTCTCCCTATGTTAGATAACAGCAAGAAGGCTTCTTGTTGGTGCACCTTCTTGCATATGTAATTACAATTGCCCCGCCTACTGGGAGGAATTTATGGAGGATTTCTGTCCCTTTAAAATGATTGGCAAGCTTTATTAATCTGTTTATCCTTTCTACGGGTAACAGATATTTCGCTCACACAGGGGATTTCACTATAAGAATGCGGATAAGTGCAGCCCTGGCTCTTTAATTCGACATTACCTGATCCGAGTCATTAAACAATGCCCCAGCTCGAGATTTAATTCCTTCCCAGCGGGTTTGGGAGAGATCCAACAGCACCATAAGCAGCTCCCAAGCTACACTACCAGCAGGGTTATTATTGTATTCAACTCTTCAGACCCAAAGAGGGCCCCCTGTCATCCCTAGGTGTGGCTCCTCCCATGGGGGCCCAAACATACCAGTATGTACCCTATAATTACATGATTTCTAATTATAAAATTCCTATTCCTTTTGTGTTTGAACTAATTCCCCTTAGTGATGTTCCCAACGGTATTCCATGAAGTTGCTGCCAGTTCAGTTTGCAGTTTCAGCTTTGCTTGGGGCTTTCACACAGCCCAGGGGGTGTGGCCAACTGGACAAGACATTCATAGGATCAATCCCCTCAATAAACTCTACAGGGGTTGTAAACCCAAACAAAATGCTGTCCCACTGCGCCCCCTAGTTATCTATAGAAGCTGCAAAAAAATTGAATTATTGATGCAAGAAAATTCACCAATGAGAATTCTACTGATCAAAAACTTCATTATAAATGCAGGAGAAGTGACCAATGAGAATGCTGATTCCCAGCACTGTGTCGGCCATCTTGCTGGTACCTTACATATAGAGATAATGATGGCATTTTCCCGTCATTATATGGCACAGGAATCAGACATGGGGATAAAGGGACAGACTTGTTCAGTGCTGGGAAACTGTGCTTATTGCTCCCAACTCCAATTGCAGGAACAGAGAACAGGGAGCCGGATTTACTCACATCAGCTGGGATTCTCATTGGGGGATTTCTTGCATTTTAATGCAGTTTTATTGTGCAATATTGCTTTAAGAATCCAACCCTGATGTTGCTGGACTACAGCTCCCAGAATGCCTCACCCTTCCTTATATATTTCCTTCTGGGATTTGTAGTCCAGAAACAACTACAAATACAATTTTTCCCAGCTCTCCAGGGCCAGTGTCCCAATTAGTAGGGGTAAGTAATCCTTCTATGAGAATCCAACCTGGTCTGTGTAAATCTGACTCCATTTTGTTTTGTTCCTGAACAATGGCTGAAAGTCATCAATGCACTTATAATTGCGTAATATCAGTGGGCCAAAACTGCCCGGTAATCTCCCTATGTTAGACAGGAGCAAGATGGCTAATGTAGCATTGGGTGGCAGGATTCTCATTGGTGCATCTTGTAAGTGAGCAAAGAGTTATTGGCTGCAGTCAGGGTCGGACTGGGGGGTGTCCCCGCTGGCCACGTCCCCTAACCCCCCCCAGAGGACCCCCCGCAGGGTCCCCCACCCTACGTCCTACCCTGAGCATGCATACGTTTAACACATAAGGGGAGGAACGGTCAGGCAGGGGGAGCGCCGGCAAGGGTCAGGTCTTGGCCGCCGGGGCCCACCGGGATCTTTCCCGGTGTCCCGGCGGCCCAGTCCGACCCTGGCTGCAGTGGGACAATGTTATAGAAAGATAATGTTTCCTTAAATATAGAATTGCTGGGTGGCTTTATATTGCCTGGCACATTAGTGAACATCTGGATTTCATCCCCCCTCACAGGAAGTCACAAGTTACAGCAGGAAACAGACAGGAAGCACCCCAAGACCATAACAGGAAATGACTCATTTGGTAACGCTTGGAAAACAACTCACTTCCTGCTTCTATGGCTGTTAGTATTACAGTATATATATATATATATGTGTGTATATATACATTGTACCTCCTTCCTCCTGCGTCGCCTAACACTTACAAACAATGCAATTTTGAAAATACGGATGAAAAATTACGATTTTTGGTTTATTTCATTTGATTTTAGTTGATTTTAGTCGTTTTTGTATTTTTTTTATTATGTTACGGTTGACTGTATTTCATTTTTATACTAAATGTAAAACAGGTAAACGAGCTCTTTTGCAATTTATATTATTTTTGTTTCTAAGAAAGAAATGACCTGTTTACACTGGTGAAACAACAGCCCCACCTGTGGCCATTTGGAGCGACTGCAGTCGGCTGAAAATGAAGTTAGTGAGCAGTGATGTGAAGTTTCTCCGGTCAGGTCTAGGCAAAGCAACATCACAAGACTAGAAAAAAAAACAATATAAATTGCAAAAGCGCTCAGAAGAGCACTCGTTCTAGGGATATAAATAGGAAGCCGGGCAGTGCTGGTGTCTTTACTCATTGTCTGTGCCCTCCAGGATACTCTGGAAGGAAAATGGACTGAACAGATGCCCCGTGCCGGCGTAAAATTTGTTCTGGAATTCAACCCTGGAAAACATAAAATACATAGAATGTAGTGCATGAAGGTGTGCCTAACTGTGTCCTATATACTCTGCATTGCTCCAGTACAATGTGTATATATATAATCCTTACACTGGCCAACTACATGCCTGTTTACTCTAATCATCCTACATTGCTCAGATACTAGGGCTACTCAGATGACCTCTATATTGCTTATCTAGATACTGGGGCTACTCAGATGACCTCTATATGGCTTATCCAGATACTGGGGCTACTCAGATGGCCTCTATATGGCTTATCCAGATACTGGGGCTACTCAGATGACCTCTATATGGCTTATCCAGATACTGGGGCTACTCAGATGACCTCTATATGGCTTATCCAGATACTGGGGCTACTCAGATGACCTCTATATTGCTTATCTAGATACTGGGGCTACTCAGATGACCTCTGTATTGCTTATCTAGATGCTGGGGGCTACACTGAGGATCTCTATATTGCTTATCTAGATACTGGGGCTACACTGAGGATCTCTATATTGCTTATCTAGATACTGAGGCTACTGAGATGACCTCTATATTGCTTATCTAGATACTGGGGCTACTCAGATGACCTCTATATGGCTTATCCAGATACTGGGGCTACTCAGATGACCTCTATATGGCTTATCCAGATACTGGTGCTACTCAGATGACCTCTATATGGCTTATCCAGATACTGGGGCTACTCAGATGACCTCTATATTGCTTATCCAGATACTGGGGCTACTCAGATGACCTCTATATTGCTTATCCAGATACTGGGGCTACTCAGATGACCTCTATATGGCTTATCCAGATACTGGGGCTACTCAGATGACCTCTATATGGCTTATCCAGATACTGGGGCTACTCAGATGACCTCTATATTGCTTATCTAGATACTGGGGCTACTCAGATGACCTCTGTATTGCTTATCTAGATGCTGGGGGCTACACTGAGGATCTCTATATTGCTTATCTAGATACTGGGGCTACACTGAGGATCTCTATATTGCTTATCTAGATACTGAGGCTACTGAGATGACCTCTATATTGCTTATCTAGATACTGGGGCTACTCAGATGACCTCTATATGGCTTATCCAGATACTGGGGCTACTCAGATGACCTCTATATGGCTTATCCAGATACTGGTGCTACTCAGATGACCTCTATATGGCTTATCCAGATACTGGGGCTACTCAGATGACCTCTATATTGCTTATCCAGATACTGGGGCTACTCAGATGACCTCTATATTGCTTATCCAGATACTGGGGCTACTCAGATGACCTCTATATGGCTTATCCAGATACTGGGGCTACTCAGATGACCTCTATATGGCTTATCCAGATACTGGGGCTACTCAGATGACCTCTATATTGCTTATCTAGATACTGGGGCTACTCAGATGACCTCTGTATTGCTTATCTAGATGCTGGGGGCTACACTGAGGATCTCTATATTGCTTATCTAGATACTGGGGCTACACTGAGGATCTCTATATTGCTTATCTAGATACTGAGGCTAATGAGATGACATCTATATTGCTTATCTAGATACTGGGGCTACTCAGATGACCTCTATATGGCTTATCCAGATACTGGGGCTACTCAGATGACCTCTATATGGCTTATCCAGATACTGGGGCTACTCAGATGACCTCTATATTGCTTATCCAGATACTGGGGCTACTCAGATGACCTCTATATTGCTTATCCAGATACTGGGGATACTCAGATGACCTCTATATTGCTTATCCAGATACTGAGGCTACACTGAGGATCTCTATATTGCTTATCTAGATACTGGGGCTACACTGAGGATCTCTATATTGCTTATCTAGATACTGAGGCTACTGAGATGACCTCTATATTGCTTATCTAGATACTGGTGCTACTCAGATGACCTCTATATGGCTTATCCAGATACTGGGGCTACACTGAGGATCTCTATATTGCTTATCTAGATACTGAGGCTACTGAGATGACCTCTATATTGCTTATCCAGATACTGGTGCTACTCAGATGACCTCTATATGGCTTATCCAGATACTGGTGCTACTCAGATGACCTCTATATGGCTTATCCAGATACTGGGGCTACTCAGATGACCTCTATATTGCTTATCCAGATACTTGGGCTACTCAGATGACCTCTATATTGCTTATCCAGATACTGGGGCTACTCAGATGGCCTCTATATGGCTTATCCAGATACTGGGGCTACTCAGATGACCTCTATATGGCTTATCCAGATACTGGGGCTACTCAGATGACCTCTATATGGCTTATCCAGATACTGGGGCTACTCAGATGACCTCTATATTGCTTATCTAGATACTGGGGCTACTCAGATGACCTCTGTATTGCTTATCTAGATGCTGGGGGCTACACTGAGGATCTCTATATTGCTTATCTAGATACTGGGGCTACACTGAGGATCTCTATATTGCTTATCTAGATACTGAGGCTACTGAGATGACCTCTATATTGCTTATCTAGATACTGGGGCTACTCAGATGACCTCTATATGGCTTATCCAGATACTGGGGCTACTCAGATGACCTCTATATTGCTTATCCAGATACTGGGGCTACTCAGATGACCTCTATATTGCTTATCGAGATACTGGGGCTACTCAGATGACCTCTATATTGCTTATCCAGATACTGAGGCTACACTGAGGATCTCTATTTTGCTTATCTAGATACTGGGGCTACACTGAGGATCTCTATATTGCTTATCTAGATACTGAGGCTACTGAGATGACCTCTATATTGCTTATCTAGATACTGGTGCTACTCAGATGACCTCTATATGGCTTATCCAGATACTGGGGCTACACTGAGGATCTCTATATTGCTTATCTAGATACTGAGGCTACTGAGATGACCTCTATATTGCTTATCCAGATACTGGTGCTACTCAGATGACCTCTATATGGCTTATCCAGATACTGGTGCTACTCAGATGACCTCTATATGGCTTATCCAGATACTGGTGCTACTCAGATGACCTCTATATGGCTTATCCAGATACTGGGGCTACTCAGATGACCTCTATATTGCTTATCCAGATACTTGGGCTACTCAGATGACCTCTATATTGCTTATCCAGATACTGGGGCTACTCAGATGGCCTCTATATGGCTTATCCAGATACTGGGGCTACTCAGATGACCTCTATATGGCTTATCCAGATACTGGGGCTACTCAGATGACCTCTATATGGCTTATCCAGATACTGGGGCTACTCAGATGACCTCTATATTGCTTATCTAGATACTGGGGCTACTCAGATGACCTCTGTATTGCTTATCTAGATGCTGGGGGCTACACTGAGGATCTCTATATTGCTTATCTAGATACTGGGGCTACACTGAGGATCTCTATATTGCTTATCTAGATACTGAGGCTACTGAGATGACCTCTATATTGCTTATCTAGATACTGGGGCTACTCAGATGACCTCTATATGGCTTATCCAGATACTGGGGCTACTCAGATGACCTCTATATTGCTTATCCAGATACTGGGGCTACTCAGATGACCTCTATATTGCTTATCGAGATACTGGGGCTACTCAGATGACCTCTATATTGCTTATCCAGATACTGAGGCTACACTGAGGATCTCTATATTGCTTATCTAGATACTGGGGCTACACTGAGGATCTCTATATTGCTTATCTAGATACTGAGGCTACTGAGATGACCTCTATATTGCTTATCTAGATACTGGTGCTACTCAGATGACCTCTATATGGCTTATCCAGATACTGGGGCTACACTGAGGATCTCTATATTGCTTATCTAGATACTGAGGCTACTGAGATGACCTCTATATTGCTTATCCAGATACTGGTGCTACTCAGATGACCTCTATATGGCTTATCCAGATACTGGTGCTACTCAGATGACCTCTATATGGCTTATCCAGATACTGGGGCTACTCAGATGACCTCTATATTGCTTATCCAGATACTGGGGCTACTCAGATGACCTCTATATTGCTTATCGAGATACTGGGGCTACTCAGATGACCTCTATATTGCTTATCTAGATACTGGGGCTACACTGAGGATCTCTATATTGCTTATCTAGATACTGAGGCTACTGAGATGACCTCTATATTGCTTATCTAGATACTGGGGCTACTCAGATGGCCTCTATATGGCTTATCCAGATACTGGGGCTACTCAGATGACCTCTATATGGCTTATCCAGATACTGGTGCTACTCAGATGACCTCTATATGGCTTATCCAGATACTGGGGCTACTCAGATGACCTCTATATTGCTTATCCAGATACTGGGGCTACTCAGATGACCTCTATATGGCTTATCCAGATACTGGGGCTACTCAGATGACCTCTATATTGCTTATCCAGATACTGGGGCTACTCAGATGACCTCTATATTGCTTATCCAGATACTGGGGCTACACTGAGGATCTCTACATTGCTCAACTAGACACTAGCGCTACTCGGGTGATCATTACATTACTCAACTAGATTCTGGGCTACAGTGTTTAGCACCCTCTTGACACTACATTGACTACCTCTTGACTTACTACTACTACTTGTCCTTTCCCATCAACTTCCTGTATTGTTATAGTAATGGTATAAGAAGCCAACAACAGGTTGTGGCTCGACCTAAAGATAACATGGAACTTACCAGTGGAGCCTAAGGGCATGGAGAAAGGCCGACAGCCCCTCCATGACCAGCAAGATGGCCACAGTAAGAACGGCAAAGGCAGCGAATATAATAAAGACGCCGATAAGTCCTCCGTAGCCGCCGATGCTCAGGCCTTGGTGCATTACCATGGTCCATAGCACCTCCGACAGCTCTGAATATGGGAAACATGGCAGACCATCAGTGCATCATTACTAGAGAGCATTTATTACAGAGGACAGGAAACATCTTGTTCGAAAAGATTCCATGGCATCCCCTTAATAATGACCCAATGGAGAGCACATATTGAATGGAGGCTCCTTCTGCACTTCTAGGGGATTCTTCGGGTCATTTCTGGACATAAGTGCTAGGTACTGGTCAAGAATTAGCTTGGTGGAACACATAGGGAACAGACAAAAGCTAAAAAAAATTCCACTTACGTGCATGGGCCAAACTCAAAGCCCAAAGGCGCAGGTAGGAGGCAGTGTTGGATATGCACCCCAGGCAGTACTCTATGGTATGGATGGCTTGGTGAACAAATATATCCCCAAAATCAAACTGTAAATAAAGCACATGAGGTTAGAATCCCTGATGTCCTACACTCTGTCATACAGAGTCAATATGGTATGGGACCTATTATCCAGATTGCTTGGGACTATTTGTGCCCGGGGTACCCCTGGAACTATAGCAGGGTGACTGTTACCCCAATGTTTCTATATATCTGTAACCTTGTTATGGACTAAGGGGGCCCAGCCTGAAGGCCAGTTAGGGGGGGATTTGGGGTGAGTGCTTATTTGTGCCCTGGGTACCCCTGGAACTATAGCGGGGTGACTGTTACCCCAATGTTTCTATATATCTGTAACCTTGTTATGGGCTAAGGGGGCCCAGCCTGAAGGCCAGTTAGGGGGGGATTTGGGGTGAGTGCTTATTTGTGCCCTGGGTACCCCTGGAACTATAGCGGGGTGACTGTTACCCCAATGTTTCTATATATCTGTAACCTTGTTATGGGCTAAGGGGGCCCAGCCTGAAGGCTAGTTAGGGGGGGATTTGGGGTGAGTGCTTATTTGTGCCCTGGGTACCCCTGGAACTATAGCGGGGTGACTGTTACCCCAATGTTTCTATATATCTGTAACCTTGTTATGGGCTAAGGGGGCCCAGCCTGAAGGCCAGTTAGGGGGGGATTTGGGCTGAGTGCTTATTTGTGCCCTGGGTACCCCTGGAACTATAGCAGGGTGACTGTTACCCCAATGTTTCTATATATCTGTAACCTTGTTATGGGCTAAGGGGGCCCAGCCTGAAGGCTAGTTAGGGGGGGATTTGGGGTGAGTGCTTATTTGTGCCCTGGGTACCCCTGGAACTATAGCAGGGTGACTGTTACCCCAATGTGTTGGTAAAGACTCTTGCTTTAGCCAGTACCTCTTCACCATGCTCTCCATGTCCTCCCCCATGGTCTCCCCCACCATGCTCCTCTTTTTTACTCTTGTGATTGGCGTGTGCATTTTCCACATCTGTGAGTTCCGCGTGATCCTCGGGCCCCGACGATGATTGAAGCTTCCAGAAATAAAGAGAACAAGTGATTATATTCCAAGCACGTTTATCACTCCCCAAGACACATTCACCAAACCACTGGTGGTTGACTTACCATGCGTTGAGCTTTCAAGTGATTTGCCCTCAGGACAAAGGGTTTTATTAACAGCATCCAAGGGACGGCGATCAAGGCAAAAATAACAAGGAAAGTCTGCACTTCTTTCTGAATGGAATCAAAGTATATAAATGAGTACTTTCATTATCGTTTCCCAGAGTTTGACTGGGGTACCTGGGGCCGTCCCTGTCCCGGACCTCTAGGGTCCCCCCAAGTGCAAAGCACAGCTTGTGTGTGTGCTGCCCTTACTTACCTGATGTTCGTAGAGAGGAGCATTGGTTGGGTCACTGTAGTTGAAGAGGAACATGTTGATGAAGTGGATGAGGATGCTCGGGGCACCTTGCGAGCTGTGTACGTCATACTTGCACCACTTGAAGATGATCATGAAGACCAGGTACCCAAAGAGGCAGATGATGAAGATCATCTCAGGAATGAACTGAAGGATGATGTTGATGGGCCTCTTGAAGTTTCTGGAAGGGATAAAATAGAAGAAGAACCTACTAGGTATACAATCCAACCAATGCCAGTGGAATGATCCCCTGCCATTGGCTTCAGTTGAAAGGCTATACTTTGCCCTTCTGCTGCATGATGATGATTGGAACTGGGAGTGCCCCCAGTGCTGACCTGTATAAGTGATATCTAGGGTCGGACTGGGCCAACGGGACGTCGGGAAAAGTCCCGGTGGTCCCCGGCCCTAGTGGGCCCAGACCCGACTCTTGCCAGCACTCCGCCGGCCGACCATTCCTCCCCTGACGCGTAAAACATATGCATGCTCAGGGAACGCGATCAGGCGGGGGCATCTGCCAGTGGGCCCTGCACCCCCTAGTCTGACCCTGGTGATATCTCTCATTACAGATTATGAAGAAAAAATAGTCACTTATTGTTGCTACTAAAGCTGCCATTTTGCAGGCTAGCTTGCCTGGCCACACCCTGAGGGAGGAGATACAGTCCATGTGACCACACTGCCAGAGAGACAATGGCTGACTAGCCAAAGCTAAAACTGAGGCGACATTAACTTCATAGAAGTTTGGGAAATATACATTCAGCTCGTAATATTCCTAGTAGGGGAATTAAATACGTGAAGTTATAGTGGACCTAGCAACGGTATTATGTGTGTGGGCCCTATGCACTATATTTATATACAAGGTAAGGATATATGGAAAAATAGGTCCAATGCAAAAACATACATGTGGTTGAGAAGGCCAAGCATCACCCCAAAAACCATCTGGGTGATCCCCATTACAACGGACATCTTCATTTTGTACGAATTGAGGAAGGTGAGCTTGTTTTGTGCAATGTTCCAGATCTGTAGAAATAAGGGTACAAACAAGATCAAATTAAATTAACATAGCTGAACGTGGTATTGGTTCATCTGCCTTTCTTAGCTTTCTTATCTCAATCACTCAGTTATTGTCTGTTACATGGACCCTACAGCAGCCCACAGCCCCGATCTCATATCAGAAGATGGCAGTACTCACTGGGTCGATTCCGAAGGGATACGGGTTCCCAGAAAACACTCCCGGAACCGCAGGATCTAATTGTAGCTGCAATCCCTGATGCACCAGATTATCACTGGGGAAGAAAGAGTTACTGTGTTGGTACATTTGGTTAGCATGTATGAGAATCCTAATTGGAGCCACCACTGGTGTCCTGACCTTCTAGCCGGATCTTTCTGGGCCCAGAGGCAAACCCCAAATACCCCCACACTGCTCCACCCAAACACTTGGTGTCCTCCTTTCCCACTGCCAATTGTCTCTATGAGGAACCACTAAATGGCCCATATTTCTCCGACAAAGGTCAACCCAACCCAAACCAACTGAGACTTACTTCCATGTTTTGTTGATGAACATAGGACGGACTCTCCAGGAAGAGCCAAAGATATCAAAGGATTTGGAGAAGCAGTCATTATAAATGAATCCAGTGTAGATAGAGAAGATACTCATGAGCAGGATGAGGTAGCGACCCCCAAAGAACGTGTTCCAGATCTGGAAAAGGAAATAAATAGGCGTCTAGCTTCTTGACCATTTAAGAACCTGGCAGCAGAATGGTCCAATCAGTTTGAGTCGGCCAACAAAGGTTGGAATTCATCCAGATAGATAAATGACTAATTAATACTAGGATGCTGGTTTTGAAATTGGATGATGGAAGACATCAGGAGACCAGATCTTCTCTTCAGACTGGGGATTGACTGCCTTTTGAGGGGCCCTTTTAAGGATTGATGGTTGGACAAACTGTTGAACTAAGGCTAGAATAACTAAGCCTATCCCTACCCCTGGCCAGACACATAAGTGACTAATTAATACTAGGCAGCTGGTTGAGAGAATAGGTTGATGGACATGGTCGGACTGGGCCCGACCCGACCCTTGCCAGAGCTCCCTCTGCCCGACTGTTCCTCCCCTGACACATTAAATTTACGAGCGCTCAGAGGAGGACGTTGGGTGGGGGACCCTGCAGGGAGTTATGGGGACCCCTGGGGGGGGTTAGGGGACGCGGCCAGCAGGGGCACCTGCAGGGCCCCTAGGATGGGAGCCCTGATGGGCCCTGCTCCCCCCAGTCCGACCCTGTTGATGGAAGTCATCAAGAGACAAGATCTTCTCTTCAGAATCATGATTGACTGACTTCTGATGGGTCCATTCAAGGATTGAAGTTTGGACAGAAAATAGACTGATGGAAAACATCAGGGGATCAGATCTACTCTTCAGACTGGGGACAGACTGCCCCGTGATGGGTCCATTCAAAGATCGATGGTTGGACAGACTGCTGGACTATGTCTAGGGTGACTAAGTCAGAGTTTGGCCAGACACATAAATGACTAATTAATACTAGGCAGCTGGTTGAGAGAACAGGTTGATGGACAGGGTCAGACTGGGCCCGACCCGACCCTTGCCAGCGCTCTAGGGTGACTAAGTCAGAGTTTGGCCAGACACATAAGTCATCAAGAAACAAGATCTTCTCTTCAGACTCATGATTGACTGACTTCTGATGGGTCCGTTCAAGGATTGAAGGTTGGACAGAAAATGGACTGATGGAAACCATCAGGGGACCAGATCTACTCTTCAGACTGGGGACAGACTGCCCTCTGATGGGTCCATTCAAGGATCGATGGTTGGACAGACTGCTGGACTAAGTCTAGGGTGACTAAGCCTCTCAACCTATCCCTCCTAACTGTAGTTAGGAGCTACCTGGTTCACTGCCTGGCTTTAAGGCTGGGAGATGGCAGCTACCTGCAGCTCCAGGCATATAGTCAACTGCTGTTGCATTTGCTGTCCAGTTTTGGGCAAGTCTTTGGGTGAATTTGCTACGGAGACCAGTAATAGAAGCAGACTTGACTTATACTTCGAGTAACCCATAAACTCACCTCATTATCTGTCTTCGATGCTAACAGCTGTTTCTCATTTAGAACCATCCAAAGGGCAAATCCCAACATGACAGACCCGTGTCCGCAGTCTCCAAACATCACCGCAAAGAGGAAGGGGAACGTGATGATAGTGTAGGGTGCTATGGGCAAGAAGAAGCCAAAGGACAAATGAGACGGAGGTACCACTATTTCCCTGGGTGAGGGCAGTCTAGTCAGGATAAAGATTCCTGAAGACCATGGTGGAAACTGACCCCAACTGAACACTTTTTCACTGACTTGTAGAACCCAGTCTTGAGGTCTACACCTGAGGTTCAGGTAGCCATACTTATCAATAGTCCTATACCTATTCTACCAGCTTACTTGGGTTCATCTCCCTGTAACTTCCAACTCCATAAGCATTAACGATGTTCTGAAATCCGCTTGTGAACTTGTTTGTGCGGTTGAAGGTTGGTGGGTCCAGCTTAGAAGAGATGTTGGTCAAAATTGGAGCAATGGTGGAGCCACTTCTCTCCTGCAATAACGGAGACACAATTTGGAAGGACAACGTCAAGGCCAAAGTAGCAAAAAAAGCAAGTTTGGTCACCAGGTAGTAAAAAAGAGCGGGTACCCCCTTTTTTTGTTGCAGAGGTGCATGCAGATACAAAGCTTTGGTTGGTACTGGAACCTTCCCACAATTAACGAAGCAAGAAACTGGCAACTTTATTAATTAAATTTTTCTATTGTTAGTAAGGTGATAGTGGTCACCCTTGCCATGTTTAACCTACCATGCCACGATGAAGGGCTTGCTTGATCTGCTCCTTGTCCGCTATAGGGCACCAGATCTCAGCAATGACGCACTGCTGGGTAACGTCAATGTTGCACAAGTTCAGAACGTGATATACCGCCTTCATCTTCTTCACCTTAATGCCCCAGCTGCACAGACTTTGGGCGGCCTCCAGCAACACCCGCTGCCTGTGAGACTCTGTTTGGGTGATTACCTAAGCGAGAAAATGTGGGTGAGTGATAAAGGCCAACAGAGATGTTACAGGAGCCCCTAAGAATTACAAGAGGAATGGTGGGCAACCAGGAAAAAACTGCCCTTTGTAACACTCCAAGTGTGCCCAGTTCTAGGCAGGAGTGAATATGTGGCATTGGTTTAACCAGTTAAGGAGGACGGAGTAAGTGCAAAAGGAAGCTCTTTCCCAGGATACAGATGAGTACAAACCCGTAACCAGTAGCTAGCGAGTAACAACCCCTTGGATTTTGCTCCCCAACCCCTTGGATGTTGCTCCCCAACCCCTTGGATGTTGCTCCCCAACCCCTTGGATGTTGCTCCCCAACCCCTTGGATGTTGCCCCCCAACCCCTTGGATGATGCTCACCAACCCCTTGGATGTTGCAAACCCCTTGGATGTTGCTCCCCAACCCCTTGGATGTTGCTCCCCAACCCCTTGGATGTTGCCCCCCAACCCCTTGGATGATGCTCACCAACCCCTTGGATGTTGCAAACCCCTTGGATGTTGCTCCCCAACCCCTTGGATGTTGCTCCCCAACCCCTTGGATGTTGCCCCCCAACCCCTTGGATGATGCTCACCAACCCCTTGGATGTTGCAAACCCCTTGGATGTTGCGCACCAACCCCTTGGATGTTGCCCCCCAACCCCTTAGATGTTGCCCCCCAACCCCTTGGATGTTGCCCCCCAACCCCTTGGATGTTGCCCCCCAATCCCTTGGATGTTGCTCCCCAACCCCTTGGATGTTGCCCCCAAACCCCTTGGATGTTGCTCCCCACCCCCTTGGATGTTGTCCCCCAACCCCTTGGATGTTGCTCCCCAATCCCTTGGATGTTGGCCCCAAACCCCTTGGATGTTGCCCCCAAACCCCTTGGATGTTGCCCTCCAACTCCTTGGATGTTGCCCCCCAACCCCTTGGATGTTGCCCCCCCAACCCCTTGGATGTTGCCCTCCAACCCCTTGGATGTTGCCCCCCAACCCCTTGGATGTTGCCCCTCAACCCCTTAGATGTTGCTCCCCAACCCCTTGGATGTTGCTCCCCAACCCCTTGGATGTTGCCCCCCAACCCCTTGGATGTCGCTCTCCAACCCCTTGGATGTTGCCCCCAAACCCCTTGGATGTTGCCCCCCAACCCCTTGGATGTTGCTCCAGATAGATAAATGACTAATTAATACTAGGATGCTGGTTTTGAAGTTGGATGATGGAAGACATCAGGAGACCAGATCTTCTCTTCAGACTGGGGATTGACTGCCTTTTGAGGGGCCCATTTAAGGATTGATGGTTGGACAAACTGTTGAACTAAGGCTAGAATGACTAAGCCTATCCCTACCCCTGGCCAGATACATAAGTGACTAATTAATACTAGGCAGCTGGTTGAGAGAATAGGTTGATGGACAGGGTTGGACTGGGCCCGACCCGACCCTTGCCAGCGCTCCCTCTGCCGACTGTTCCTCCCCTGACGCATTAAATTTACGAGCACTCAGAGGAGGACGTTGGGTGGGGGACCCTGCAGGGGGTTATGGGGACCCCTGGGGGGGTTAGGGGATGTGGCCGACAGGGGCACCTGCAGGGCCCCTGGGGCGGGAGCCCCGGTGGGCCCTGCACCCCCCAGTCCGACCCTGTTGATGGAAGTCATCAAGAGACATGATCTTCTCTTCAGACTCATGATTGACTGACTTCTGATGGGTCCGTTCAAGGATTGAAGGTTGGACAGAAAATGGACTGATGGAAAACATCAGGGGATCAGATCTACTCTTCAGACTGGGGACAGACTGCCCTCTGATGGGTCCATTCAAGGATCGATGGTTGGACAGACTGCTGGACTAACATAGGGGCTACCAAATAGGCAATTATAGCTCTCATTGGCACCCCCAGAAATTTTTCCATGCTTGTGTTGCTCCCCAACACTCAGCTGGAGGATGAGGGCATCACTCACCGTGTTTAAGTCTTCGATCCTTGTGTTGACATCGGCCACCATTTCTTTGCGCTCAGTGGCAGACTCGGGGCACGGGTACACTGTGGCCTTGAATCTGAAAGGGTAAGAGCTGGGGGTCATAGGCATCCACAGACAATTTTCTGGGGGGGGGGGGAGTCATCTAGACTAAGCCTAGATACAATTACTAGGTGCCAAGTTTGCAGGAAATCAGTTTACTGGCCCATAAAGCCCATAGACTCTCTCACTACTTACATAATTGTACCAGATTTTTTAACCAGATTTAAAAAGACAGTTTAAAAGTAGACTTTTTTTTTGGTAGAAAATGTTGGTGCACATTATAGTAGTGGATTCCTGCCCAGCTGCTAATGGCATTCATTGGCAAACGAGGACTATTTGTGCTCTGCACTTGGATTTGTGACGGGATGTGATCTCCCCCTAGTGTACACATAAGGGTATTGCACAAACCACTATTGGTTTCTTGGTAGAGACTGAAGGAAGGCAGGAAACCCAGTGAGAATGAGGAATGAATGGATATTGGGGAGTTGGATCAGGAGTCAGAACCAACAGTGCAGGAAAGGGAAAGGGACAGACACAGTGACAGTTACACATAACTATAAACCCAGTGAGAATGAGGAATGAATGGATATTGGGGAGTTGTATCAGGAGTCAGAACCAGCAGTGCAGGGAAGGGAAAGGGACAGACACAGTGACAGTTACACATAACTATAAACCCAGTGAGAATGAGGAATGAATGGATATTGGGGAGTTGTATCAGGAGTCAGAACCAGCAGTGCAGGGAAGGGAAAGGGACAGACACAGTGACAGTTACACATAACTATAAACCCAGTGAGAATGAGGAATGAATGGGTATTGGGGAGTTGTATCAGGAGTCAGAACCAGCAGTGCAGGGAAGGGAAAGGGACAGACACAGTGACAGTTACACATAACTATAAACCCAGTGAGAATGAGGAATGAATGGATATTGGGGAGTTGTATCAGGAGTCAGAACCAGCAGTGCAGGGAAGGGAAAGGGACAGACACAGTGACAGTTACACATAACTATAAACCCAGTGAGAATGAGGAATGAATGGATATTGGGGAGTTGTATCAGGAGTCAGAACCAGCAGTGCAGGGAAGGGAAAGGGACAGACACAGTGACAGTTACACATAACTATAAACCCAGTGAGAATGAGGAATGAATGGGTATTGGGGAGTTGTATCAGGAGTCAGAACCAGCAGTGCAGGGAAGGGAAAGGGACAGACACAGTGACAGTTACACATAACTATAAACCCAGTGAGAATGAGGAATGAATGGATATTGGGGAGTTGTATCAGGAGTCAGAACCAGCAGTGCAGGGAAGGGAAAGGGACAGACACAGTGACAGTTACACATAACTATAAACCCAGTGAGAATGAGGAATGAATAGATATTGGGGAGTTGTATCAGGAGTCAGAACCAGCAGTGCAGGGAAGGGAAAGGGACAGACACAGTGACAGTTACACATAACTATAAAATGCTTAGAATTAGATATTTTTTTCATTTGGCACAAAATACCAGTTACTGACCCATCGCAGATTTTCTTAATCTTCAGTTTCAGTTGGTCTCCTTGATAGAATATAATAAATACGTTTTTCTTTACCTCTTCTTTCTGCGGGGTGAGAATACGGCCTGAGACTCTGGCACTTTTCTAAATTACTCGCCTAATGTACTGATTGGATGATAAGGCAGCAATAGGCAACCAATCAGAACCAGGGCAAGTCCCCCACTATTACTATGAATATGTTCCCCAACTTATTTTACAGAGCTAATGGGACCCTTGTATTGAGCTTTCCCCCATTTGCCCTCTTACTGTGACCGGATCTTCCAGCGCCGTGTCCAATTCCGTGTACTTCAGGTAAATGTTGCCCCGGCAAACCCTCCATAGCAACCGCTCAAATGTTGCCATTCTCTCTCGGTTGATGACTCCGGCCGTGAAGCTGTTGGATGAGATTCCAGTCATTAAACCGAGTGGAGAAAGAATAAAACAATTTAGAATAAACATTCACCTTTTGTAAAATGAAGCCAATACCATTTTATTACCTCCCACAATCCTATAAATCAGATTCCAACTGGGCATCCTTATCTGCAGCCAATTGCCCAACTGGACATCTGTATTGTTGCCTATTTCCCCGGCTGCCCTCTCCCTGCCCCCTTTGCCTGCATTTGATTGCCCCCTTGGTGGGCTGCCCATATTCTAATGATACTTGAGTTACCACACTGCCCATATTTGACCAGCCCAACTGGTAAATCACCAGCTAGGGACGGAACTATAATTACCCTACAAATCCCTCCCTTCCCTGACCCTCTCCGCTAAAGGATTACTCCTTATAAGTACAGACCCGCCTATACACACCCATTTTACTGTCTACTCCACCCATTTTCCCTCCCTGTTCCACCCTTTTTCCCTCCCTGTTCCACCCATTTTCCTGACTACTCCACCCATTTTCCCTCCCTGTTCCACCCATTTCCCTCCCTGTTCCACCCATTTCCTTCCTGTTCCACCCATTTCCCTTCCTGTTCCACCCATTTCCCTCCCTGTTCCACCCATTTCCCTCCCTGTTCCACCCATTTCCCTCCTGTTCCACCCATTTCCCTTCCTGTTCCACCCATTTCCCTCCCTGTTCCACCCATTTTCCCTCCTGTTCCACCCATTTC
This sequence comes from Xenopus tropicalis, assembly GCF_000004195.4. Classification (NCBI taxonomy): domain Eukaryota; kingdom Metazoa; phylum Chordata; class Amphibia; order Anura; family Pipidae; genus Xenopus; species Xenopus tropicalis. The sequence goes on from NC_030679.2 coordinate 7,846,474, forward strand.
CCTTCCTGTTCCACCCATTTCCCTCCCTGTTCCACCCATTTTCCCTCCTGTTCCACCCATTTCCCTCCCTGTTCCACCCATTTTCCCTCCTGTTCCACCCATTGACCTCCCTGTTCCACCCATTTTCCCTCCTGTTCCACCCATTGACCTCCCTGTTCCACCCATTTTCCATCATGTTCCACCCATTTTCCCTCCTGTTCCACCCATATTCCCTCCTGTTCCACCCATTTCCCTTCCTGTTCCACCCATTTCCCTCCCTGTTCCACCCATTTCCCTTCCTGTTCCACCCATTTCCCTCCCTGTTCCACCCATTTCCCTCCCTGTTCCACCCATTTCCCTTCCTGTTCCACCCATTGACCTCCCTGTTCCACCCATTGACCTCCCTGTTCCACCCATTTACCTTCATGTTCCACCCATTTCCCTCCTGTTCCACCCATTTTCCCTCCTGTTCCACCCATTTCCCTCCTGTTCCACCCATTTTCCCTCCTGTTCCACCCATTGACCTCCCTGTTCCACCCATTTTCCATCATGTTCCAGCCATTTTCCCTCCTGTTCCACTCATTTCCCTCCTGTTCCACCCATTGACCTCCCTGTTCCACCCATTGACCTCCCTGTTCCACCCATTTTCCCTCCTGTTCCACCCATTTCCCTCCTGTTCCACCCATTTTCCCTCCTGTTCCACCCATTTCCATCCTGTTCCACACATTTTCCCTCCTGTTCCACCCATTTCCCTCCCTGTTCCACCCATTTCCCTCCCTGTGACATCATTTCCCCGCCCATTTTATACCCCCCCACCTACTCCCCTGACCCAAAGGCTGGTATTACAAGAAAAAAAGGTGGCAACCCTAAATGATACCCATGGGGTGGGAGGAGCTGGTCGATAATCCAATGAGGGGAGACAGGAGTGGGAAGGGTAAGGCACACAATATTCTAACCAATAGAATCAGTAATACACCATCATAAAGGCTTTTCAGAATAGGAAGCGATTTTCAGCATTCAATTGGCCCAGTACCTACCCCAGTTTCCCAGCAGCCGCAGCACTGGGGATTGTTCGAAGCTCCAGCAGGCTACTGGTGTCCTCGCTAAAAAAGTCATCCGGCAAGTTAGCCTCCGCCTGCAAAACACATGGCCCCATATACAGTATTGAGTAAAAAAAATTACACCGCCCTGTTCCATTGTGCAGTACAAAGCTGGGTGATCCTTAGCAGGATATGGGCAATGTTATCAGGAGTTTATTAACCTGCCTAGATATACCTGGAGTGTGGGAAGAAACTGGAGTACCCGGAGGGAACATACACTCCTTAGCCAGCGCTACTCATTAGAACTGCTTTCAGCTAACCTATTGTTTCTCCTACTCCCATGTAACTGGAGGAGTCCCAAGCCGGACTTGGATTTCTTACTATTGAGTGCTATTCTGATACCTACTGGGAGCTGCTATCTTGCTCCCTTCCCATGGTTCTGCTGATCGGCTGCTGGGGGTGAGGGGGGGGGAGATATCACTCCAACTTGCAGCGCAGCAGTAAAGTGTGCCTGAGTCTGAGCTTTCAGCCAGCGCTACTCATTAGAACTGCTTTCAGCTAACCTATTGTTTCTCCTACTCCCATGTAACTGGAGGAGTCCCAAGCCGGACTTGGATTTCTTACTATTGAGTGCTATTCTGATACCTACTGGGAGCTGCTATCTTGCTCCCTTCCCATGGTTCTGCTGATCGGCTGCTGGGGGTGAGGGGGGGGGGATATCACTCCAACTTGCAGCGCAGCAGTAAAGTGTGCCTGAGTCTGAGCTTTCAGCCAGCGCTACTCATTAGAACTGCTTTCAGCTAACCTATTGTTTCTCCTACTCCCATGTAACTGGAGGAGTCCCAAGCCGGACTTGGATTTCTTACTATTGAGTGCTATTCTGATACCTACTGGGAGCTGCTATCTTGCTCCCTTCCCATGGTTCTGCTGATCGGCTGCTGGGGGTGAGGGGGGGGGGGATATCACTCCAACTTGCAGCGCAGCAGTAAAGTGTGCCTGAGTCTGAGCTTTCAGCCAGCACTACACATTAGAACTGCTTTCAGCTAACCTATTGTTTCTCCTACTCCCATGTAACTGGAGGAGTCCCAAGCCGGACTTGGATTTCTTACTATTGAGTGCTATTCTGATACCTACTGGGAGCTGCTATCTTGCTCCCTTCCCATGGTTCTGCTGATCGGCTGCTGGGGTGAGGGGGGGGGGATATCACTCCAACTTGCAGCGCAGCAGTAAAGTGTGCCTGAGTCTGAGCTTTCAGCCAGCACTACACATTAGAACTGCTTTCAGCTAACCTATTGTTTCTCCTACTCCCATGTAACTGGAGGAGTCCCAAGCCGGACTTGGATTTCTTACTATTGAGTGCTATTCTGATACCTACTGGGAGCTGCTATCTTGCTCCCTTCCCATTGTTCTGCTGATCGGCTGCTGGGGGTGTGGGGGGGGGGATATCACTCCAACTTGCAGTAAAGTGTAAGTGAAGTTTATCAGAGCACAGGTCACATGACTGAGGGCACCAAGGAAACTAAGATATTTCAAAATTAAATATAAAATGTAAACATGTTTTCCCCTGACAGAATCCCTATAAATACCTCGAAAAAGTCCTGAGTCTTTTTCAGCAGATGCTTGAGTTCCGTCAGCTCCAGGAAGTTCTGCTTGAGGGCCTGCTGGTTCCGGTTCACCTCCTGCAGCTCCCCTTCCAGTTTCTCCAGCACAGTCTGATGAACGGTGAATAAAAAATAGCTACTTTTTATTAAGTTTCTTTTACTGCTTCTTCTATTCATATTCCCAACTCTTGTTCAAACCACTGCCTGGTTGCTAGGGCAAATTGCACCCTAGCAACCAGAAAGATGCTGAAATACCAAACTGGAAAATTGGTCAGGCCTTTCTGCATGCTTAATTGGAAAATACCCAATGAGCAGGGGGGGGGGGGGGAGAAGGAACTTTTATATAGATTGTGCCCCCATTGTCTCTGTTTGGGTCTGTTCGCTGACTCACCTCCAGGTCGATCATTTCTCTGGGTAACGGAGTCTGCGGCAGTTTCTCCGGCGTCCGGATTTTGATCTTGTCGTTAACCATTTCACTCTCCAGGAAGCCTATTGACATCATGAATATAAAATAAGACTTAGGGGCGTGTTTACTAAGATTGGAGATAAATATCTCCGGTGATGTTGCCAATAGCAACCAATCAGCAATAAGATTTGAACAGTCACCTACAAGTTAGAAATCAAAGCAAAGACCTAATTGGTTGCTACAGGCAACATCACCGGTGATATTTATCTCCAACCTTAGTAAACATATGCCTAAATCTCAGTTATTAGTCATCTAATGCCCCCCCTTCCTGCAATCAGCATGAAGGAACCCCTGCCCCAGTATGGCATTGGCTTTATTTCATGGTTAAATGACTCCCTTTTCTCTGTAATAATAAAACATTACCTGTACTTGATCCCAACTAAGATATAATTACCCCTTATTGGGGGCAGAACAGCCCTATTGGGTTTATTTCATGGTTAAATGATTCCCTTTTCTCTGTAATAATAAAACAGTACCTGTACTTGATCCCAACTAAGATATAATTACCCCTTATTGGGGGCAGAACAGCCCTATTGGGTTTATTTAATGGTTAAATGATTCCCTTTTCTCTGTAATAATAAAACAGTACCTGTACTTGATCCCAACTAAGATATAATTACCCCTTATTGGGGCAGAACAGCCCTATTGGGTTTATTTCATGGTTAAATGATTCCCTTTTCTCTGTAATAATAAAACAGTACCTGTACTTGATCCCAACTAAGATATAATTACCCCTTATTGGGGGCAGAACAGCCCTATTGGGTTTATTCAATATTTAAATGTATTTTAGCAGACTTAAGTTATGGAGATCCAAATTACGGAAAGATCCCTTATCTGGAAAACCCTAGGTCCCGAGCATTCTGGATAATAGGTCCCATACCTGTACATATGGTTATGTTGGGTAATAGAGCCCGAGTCTGGAGGTGCCCAGCACAGGCGCTTGGTTCACAAGCATTAATACCCCCTGTACCTGTTGTGCCAATGATTCTATCAAAGCTATTGCCCAGGGGCATTATGGGTACTCACGCAGGATCCTCTCCATATTTTCACACCGACGCACTTCATTCACGAAACGGCGCTGGAAACTGTTGACACTGGCATTTAGCTGGTGGGGAGGGAAACAAACTTTATAGCTGGAGCTTTTCAGTCCCTAAAAAGCCTCAATTTGCCCCCCTCTTCCATCTCCCATTGTGTGCGCTGCCCCATCCAATGTGATTCCCTGTTACTCACATCCCGGAACTGCACCAATCCCAGCTCTCCTAACTCCGCGATACAGCAGTACCCGGCCTCGACCTGCAGAATCAACTGGGTCAGGCTCATCTCTTCACTCCGGAATAGGGAGGCCATAGTGAGCGCAGCAGGCAGAGTCTGAACCCCCACGAGTTATATCACTGTATGAGAAACAGAGCAAGCTGGTTAGTAACCCTGCTAGGGATATATAGAAACATTGGGGTAACAGTCACCCTGCTATAGTTCCAGGGGTACCCAGGGCACAAATAAGCACTCACCCCAAATCCCCCCCTAACTGGCCTTCAGGCTGGGCCCCCTTAGCCCATAACAAGGTTACAGATATATAGAAACATTGGGGTAACAGTCACCCCGCTATAGTTCCAGGGGTACCCAGGGCACAAATAAGCACTCACCCCAAATCCCCCCTAACTGGCCTTCAGGCTGGGCCCCCTTAGCCCATAACAAGGTTACAGATATATAGAAACATTGGGGTAACAGTCACCCCGCTATAGTTTCAGGGGTACCCAGGGCACAAATAAGCACTCACCCCAAATCCCCCCCTAACTGGCCTTCAGGCTGGGCCCCCTTAGCCCATAACAAGGTTACAGATATATAGAAACATTGGGGTAACAGTCACCCCGCTATAGTTCCAGGGGTACCCAGGGCACAAATAAGCACTCACCCCAAATCCCCCCCTAACTGGCCTTCAGGCTGGGCCCCCTTAGCCCATAACAAGGTTACAGATATATAGAAACATTGGGGTAACAGTCACCCCGCTATAGTTCCAGGGGTACCCAGGGCACAAATAAGCACTCACCCCAAATCCCCCCCTAACTGGCCTTCAGGCTGGGCCCCCTTAGCCCATAACAAGGTTACAGATATATAGAAACATTGGGGTAACAGTCACCCCGCTATAGTTCCAGGGGTACCCAGGGCACAAATAAGCACTCACCCCAAATCCCCCCTAACTGGCCTTCAGGCTGGGCCCCCTTAGCCCATAACAAGGTTACAGATATATAGAAACATTGGGGTAACAGTCACCCCGCTATAGTTTCAGGGGTACCCAGGGCACAAATAAGCACTCACCCCAAATCCCCCCCTAACTGGCCTTCAGGCTGGGCCCCCTTAGCCCATAACAAGGTTACAGATATATAGAAACATTGGGGTAACAGTCACCCCGCTATAGTTCCAGGGGTACCCAGGGCACAAATAAGCACTCACCCCAAATCCCCCCCTAACTGGCCTTCAGGCTGGGCCCCCTTAGCCCATAACAAGGCTACAGATATATAGAAAATTAAAATGTTGTATGTTTTGCCATTCTATATAAGCCCTCTCCTATCTAGCTGATAGCTGGTTGTTAGGATCTGTGACCCTAGCAACCACAGATAGATTTAAAGTTATATACAAAAAAATGTATTAATGCTAATAAATGAGACTCCAATTGGTTGTTAGATAAAAGGAAACTTACATCTTGTTGCCCCTGGGATCCCAGCAGTCTCTGTGTCTCTCAATCAAGCAGATCCATTCAGTGACCTACTGGAAAGACTTTGTGACCAGTTAAAGAAGCAGCTCCAGTAAAGGGCCCCCACCCACCTACTAGTACCGGCCCCCGTGCTTGGGTGCAGGGCAGAGCAGCACTGGGCCGGTTCCGTCCCGCCCCGATAGCAATGCTGTTAGTGCCCAGTACATTGGCTGTGTTGTGCCAGCAGAGCGAGTGTTGTGGGTAATAACAAACCAGCCCCCGGCACCGGGAGTGTGCGACACAGGATTCTGCCTGTCCGTTCATTTATGGGCTCCCTGGGGCCACAGCAGGGTGGGAAGGAGCCGGGGGGGGTAATGTGGTTATAAAAAGTGAAAAGACATCGGAGGAATACAATCAGATATATTGTAGGGGTCGGGCACTAGAAACAATGGGGTCGTTTATGAACACTGGGCAAATTTGCCCCTGGGCTGTAACCCATAGCAACCCATAGTACCCCTGGAACTATAGCAGGGTGACTGTTACCCCAATGTTTCTATATATCTGTAACCTTGTTATGGGCTAAGGGGGCCCAGCCTGAAGGCCAGTTAGGGGGGGATTTGGGGTGAGTGCTTATTTGTGCCCTGGGTACCCCTGGAACTATAGCAGGGTGACTGTTACCCCAATGTTTCTATATATCTGTAACCTTGTTATGGGCTAAGGGGGCCCAGCCTGAAGGCCAGTTAGGGGGGGATTTGGGGTGAGTGCTTATTTGTGCCCTGGGTACCCCTGGAACTATAGCGGGGTGACTGTTACCCCAATGTTTCTATATATCTGTAACCTTGTTATGGGCTAAGGGGGCCCAGCCTGAAGGCCAGTTAGGGGGGGATTTGGGGTGAGTGCTTATTTGTGCCCTGGGTACCCCTGGAACTATAGCGGGGTGACTGTTACCCCAATGTTTCTATATATCTGTAACCTTGTTATGGGCTAAGGGGGCCCAGCCTGAAGGCCAGTTAGGGGGGGATTTGGGGTGAGTGCTTATTTGTGCCCTGGGTACCCCTGGAACTATAGCAGGGTGACTGTTACCCCAATGTTTCTATATATCTGTAACCTTGTTATGGGCTAAGGGGGCCCAGCCCTTCTGGGGGGCTCCAGTCCTGCTCAGTGCTGACCCAGTGATATGGTTGCCATCTGTCTGGTTTTGACGCTGACAGCCCGGTTTTAGATAGGTTTCTGGCTGTCTGGGTCAAACCGTGCCCAGAACATTTTGTTGTGAGGGGCCCTGTATGGAATAGTGGGGTCTGGATAAGGGGAATGATGCCCAATTTCACCCCCCCCCCCCCCCCCCGCAGCAGGTCACCTTGGTACAGTGCAGCTTCATCCCCACATTGTTATTACATCAAACAGGAAACCGGTTTGTCCCACTCAGCTCTGACAGGGGGGGGGGTTCTGAGTGTCGTACAGTTTGGTTCCAGGTTTTGTTTACAGGTAACAAAACAAGCTCCGCCTTTATCATTGCTGCACTAATAGTGGGAGGGGTCTGCGACCTGTAACTCTCCAGCAGCTGTTGAACTACAATTCCCAGCATCCTCCTCTGACAGCTAATACAGTAACTAGTTGTTCCCCACTCATTGCAGAGTCACAGGGGGGAGTCTGTTCTTTTTTCTAGTCTAATTTCACTTTCAAGTGGGTTAATAATCGGATGACTCCCGTTTTATTGTTTTAGGAGTCGTAAAAAGCAGTGCAGAAAATATAAAATATAAACAGACAACATGGGGCAATGCTACTTGGCCTTGGTCCTGCCCACTGCCCACTGCCCATACCCCCCACTATAATGTCTGAAACCCCCCCTTGGTTGGTATGGCCAGCTCTGACCCCCTTGATCTAAATCAATGAGCAACAATGTAAAATCTTTGTTTACCACAAATAAAAGTGAACAAGGTGAATGTAGTGGAAGGAGCTTAGTCTCCACCCCCATCAGGTGACTCCTCCCACTCCCCTGATCTTGATTAAGCAGGTTGGTGCCCCAGCGAAAGTGATATCTCATTGCAGATACCGGGAACCGACCGAACATGTCGTCTATAACTGCACTTGTGTTGCTGGGGCTCCTGGGTGCCTGCGGGGTGGTATCAGGTAAGTGAATTTCAGTTACACATAACTATAAACCCAGTGAGAATGAGGAATGAATGGATATTGGGGAGTTGTATCAGGAGTCAGAACCAGCAGTGCAGAGAAGGGAAAGGGACAGACACAGTGACAGTTACACATAACTATAAACCCAGTGAGAATGAGGAATGAATGGGTATTGGGGAGCTGTATCAGGAGTCAGAACCAGCAGTGCAGGGAAGGGAAAGGGACAGACACAGTGACAGTTACACATAACTATAAACCCAGTGAGAATGAGGGATGAATGGGTATTGGGGAGTTGTATCAGGAGTCAGAACCAGCAGTGCAGGGAAGGGAAAGGGACAGACACAGTGACAGTTACACATAACTATAAACCCAGTGAGAATGAGGGATGAATGGGTATTGGGGAGTTGTATCAGGAGTCAGAACCAGCAGTGCAGGGAAGGGAAAGGGACAGACACAGTGACAGTTACACATAACTATAAACCCAGTGAGAATGAGGAATGAATGGATATTGGGGAGTTGTATCAGGAGTCAGAACCAGCAGTGCAGAGAAGGGAAAGGGACAGACACAGTGACAGTTACACATAACTATAAACCCAGTGAGAATGAGGAATGAATGGATATTGGGGAGTTGTATCAGGAGTCAGAACCAGCAGTGCAGGGAAGGGAAAGGGACAGACACAGTGACAGTTACACATAACTATAAACCCAGTGAGAATGAGGAATGAATGGATATTGGGGAGTTGTATCAGGAGTCAGAACCAGCAGTGCAGGGAAGGGAAAGGGACAGACACAGTGACAGTTACACATAACTATAAACCCAGTGAGAATGAGGAATGAATGGATATTGGGGAGTTGTATCAGGAGTCAGAACCAGCAGTGCAGAGAAGGGAAAGGGACAGACAGACAGAGAAACAGCTCACCTCGACTGCGCCCCCTAGCTTTCCAAAATAGAAAACATTATCACATCAACCTTTAATTGCCCTTTCCAAACCAAAAGTCCCTATCAGGAAGGTGGAAAGGAAATATGGGCAGTCCAAAGCCCACTCACACTCACACTCACTTTTTTCTTCTTCTACAGGATCTGGGACAACCCCGGGGTCTATAAACAGCCTCCTGCAATGTCCTGGTAAGGAGCTACTTACTGTTTTATACTTGTAGAGTGTAAGCTCTTTTGGGCAGGGCTCTCTTCCCCTCTTGTATCGGTTATTGATTGCTTTATATGTTACTCCTTGTAGAGTGTAAGCTCTTTTGGGCAGGGCTCCCTTCCCCTCCTGTATCGGTTATTGATTGCTTTATATGTTACTCCTTGTAGAGTGTAAGCTCTTTTGGGCAGGGCTCTCTTCCCCTCCTGTATCGGTTACTGATTGCTTTATATGTTACTCCTTGTAGAGTGTAAGCTCTTTTGGGCAGGGCTCCCTTCCCCTCCTGTATCGGTTACTGATTGCTTTATATGTTACTCCTTGTAGAGTGTAAGCTCTTTTGGGCAGGTCTCTCTTCCCCTCCTGTATCGGTTACTGATTGCTTTATATGTTACTCCTTGTAGAGTGTAAGCTCTTTTGGGCAGGGCTCTCTTCCCCTCCTGTATCGGTTACTGATTGCTTTATATGTTACTCCTTGTAGAGTGTAAGCTCTTTTGGGCAGGGCTCCCTTCCCTCCTGTATCGGTTATTGGTTGCTTTATATGTTACTCCTTGTAGAGTGTAAGCTCTTTTGGGCAGGGCTCTCTTCCCCTCCTGTATCGGTTACTGATTGCTTTATATGTTACTCCTTGTAGAGTGTAAGCTCTTTTGGGCAGGGCTCCCTTCCCCTCCTGTATCGGTTACTGATTGCTTTATATGTTACTCCTTGTAGAGTGTAAGCTCTTTTGGGCAGGGCTCCCTTCCCCTCCTGTATCGGTTATTGATTGCTTTATATGTTACTCTGTATGCCCAATGTATGTAACCCACTTATTGTACAGCGCTGCGGGATATGTTGGCGCTTTATAAATAAATGTTAATAATAATAATATCGTAGGGGGGTCTGTGTACTGTAAGCAAAGCCTTAATAAGTAGCAAGTTATGTCTTTATAGGGCTTATTTGGTGTAATAAGGAGTTATATCTCTAGACCAATCACATTTCTCTATCGGGCCACACCCAGTCAGGAAATGGTGGAAAAGAGAGGGTGCTCTTATGCACAGTGTGGGTTTATTTTCCCTTTCATCATTGACTATATCTTATTAAGCATGCACATAAGCTAAACCAATCACACGTTTGTATGCCCAATAGGGGAGGAGCTTCTGTCCTTCATGCTTTCCCTTCCTTTACCCCCCAGATCAGGATATCTGCAGCGTGGCGAGTATGTGCTGCATCCCCGGAGTCGACAGTTATGGCTGGATCGCTGCCGCCGTGGGGTGGAGCTTGTGGTTCCTTACGCTCATTCTCTACTGCGTCGGCAAAATTATGAGTCTTCGCTCAAATGAGCCAAAGTATCAGCCGGCGTAACGCGTGATCCGATCCTGTGACGCAAGGACCCAGTCTCCTGAGCGGTGTAAATAGACTCCTCCCCCCAAACTGTTAGATTATGTTCTCCATGGTCAGTACTGGGCAGGATGGAAAACTGAAGAAATCGAAATTCCACAGCAACAAGACTTTCACTAACCCAGGGCAGAGATGGTCACCCCAAATCCCCCCCTAACTGGCCTTCAGGCTGGGCCCCCTTAGCCCATAACAAGGTTACAGATATATAGAAACATTGGGGTAACTGTCACCCTGCTATAGTTCCAGGGGTACCCAGGGCACAAATAAGCACTCACCCCAAATCCCCCCCTAACTGGCCTTCAGGCTGGGCCCCCTTAGCCCATAACAAGGTTACAGATATATAGAAACATTGGGGTAACAGTCACCCCCCTATAGTTCCAGGGGTACCCAGGGCACAAATAAGCACTCACCCCAAATCCCCCCCTAACTGGCCTTCAGGCTGGGCCCCCTTAGCCTATAACAAGGTTACAGATATATAGAAACATTGGGGTAACAGTCACCCCGCTATAGTTCCAGGGGTACCCAGGGCACAAATAAGCACTCACCCCAAATCCCCCCCTAACGGGCCTACAGGCTGGGCCCCCTTAGCCCATAACAAGATTACAGATATATAGAAACATTGGGGTAACAGTCACCCCGCTATAGTTCCAGGGGTACCCAGGGCACAAATAAGCACTCACCCCAAATCCCCCCTAACTGGCCTTCAGGCTGGGCCCCCTTAGCCCATAACAAGGTTACAGATATATAGAAACATTGGGGTAACAGTCACCCTGCTATAGTTCCAGGGGTACCCAGGGCACAAATAAGCACTCACCCCAAATCCCCCCTAACTGGCCTTCAGGCTGGGCCCCCTTAGCCCATAACAAGGTTACAGATATATAGAAACATTGGGGTAACAGTCACCCCGCTATAGTTCCAGGGGTACCCAGGGCACAAATAAGCACTCACCCCAAATCCCCCCCTAACTGGCCTTCAGGCTGGGCCCCCTTAGCCCATAACAAGGTTACAGATATATAGAAACATTGGGGTAACAGTCACCCCGCTATAGTTCCAGGGGTACCCAGGGCAAGTCCTTGTACCCTATTTGTGCTTCCGGTTACCCCCATAACCTATCATGTGATGTAGACACTATTTTGAAAATAAATGATTTTTTACTATAATCTTTTTATTTTCTTGCAATCTTTTATTTTGTTTCAATCTGTTTAAGTTCCCCTTTAAATGGATCCAATAAAGAAATACACACAATACAAAGTTATTTCCATTTGATCTCAGACATTTTTATTACTTTGAATCATTTATCACATGCGCCAGACCCCGAGTGCTAGTATCACTGATACCCGGCCGAGACCCCCCTACTGCCACCCCCCCCCAACCGAACGTGCACATTAAAAAACATCTATACATTAAAAATAAAATCACGCTCTGCAAAACTCAGATCACAGCAAATCCCGGGCCCCCCACCCCTTGAACTGGACCTGCCAGTTTGCCCTCCCACCCCCCCAACCCGTCCCAATAACATATTTAAAGTTGTTTATATACAAACAGGTCTGCTACACGGAAATACAGGCCGGTGGGGCCAACAAAGCTGCACACAGACACCAATAATGGCGAGGTCGGCAGGATCTCTTTCTCTCACCCAGAAGTCATTGTGATCTGGAATTTAACCCCGCAAACACCATAGAATTCTTTGGGGGCGGGGTCCACAGTTAACTCTTTACTGACAGAAAGAGACGAGCAACCCTCACAGTAAACATCGAGAACAAAAAAATGTCCAATAAGAACATAGTACCTGGATGTTGGGCCACCGTGTACCAATAACTAAACGTGACTTATTGATATGTGTATGTGTTTGAATTAGTCAGTGTTGACATTGCCTTTTGATAGGTTGGGTCAGAGTGGGGGCGGGTTGGAAAGGGGGACGGACGAACAGTTGAAGAGGGGAACCGGCCAATGGGCATTGAAAGAAAAAAGCAGCCATAACACTAAAGAATAGGTGGAACCCCAACAGCACTTAGCAATTAGATAATTGGCTGGGCCAATGCCTACGCTGAGAACCTGAATGGACCCTCTAGGCTCAGCAAGGAGAAGGCAATAGGTAGGTGGCTCTAATACCACTGCAGTCGGTTACAGATCTGGTTTTCTGGGTGTTGAACCAACCAGGACACAAGCCCAAGTAGCACCTTCATACCCAGAACTCTACTAGTGAAGCCCAGGTCAAGCCACACTTCAAGGTTCAACCTTTGGTCAAGGCCCCCTTAGCTACCCTTTGGGTAAGACTTTTGGTTTAAAGATAATTCTCTACACATACCACGCATTCCCCCCTTCATTTCAATTGACATTGAATCAGCATTTAGGCATCTCCCCCATCCTAAGAGCTTCAGGAAGTTCCATGGAAAGTTCTATGTGGATAAGTGCCATATCTCATGTATTTGTTCAGCATTTCACTACTCTCTTCCCTTCTTTCCTGTCCTCCATTTCACTTCATCTCCCTCTTTTGTCTTATTTGTCCTTCTATATTCTCCCCAACTTGTCCTTACTCTCCTTCTCCTGCTTCTTCTCTCTATGTCTAATGTTCTCTCCTGTTGTCTCTCTAACCTACTCTTCCCCTTATTTATTCTCTCTATCTCGTACCCTCTCCTTTTTCTCGTATCCCCAACCCTGTTTTCATTATTCCCCATCTCAAAGCTTCTCCCATTATTCCAATCTGCCATTGTATTGTCTCTCACCCCAACCTGTATATCTAATCTGGGGGCAAAACAGCTATAGGGGCATTACCAGGGTGAACAGGGGCCATTATAGTGTGCAAGATCCCATCATAACTGTATTCTAAAATCAACATGTTGTTCATAAACTCAACAGCATGGTTGTGGGAAGGTATGTAGGCCTCTAGAACGCTCTGTGGGTGTCTGAAGGTGACCAAGAGATAACCTGAACTATTATAAATGACATTGTGGCCCCAGATGGATGGTGTTTCCCTCTCACCTAATGACCGTGTGTTTGATGTTCTTGATGTCATCGCTCACAAATCTAAGGGTTCCACGGGGCCAGGGAATGAACCGAAGAGCCCATCGCTCTAGACATCAATGGGGTTCCCAGGAAATGTAGATTTGCCAAGTGGTAAGGACTCAATAAGGGGGTTGAGGAAGCAGTGAGAGCTAAGGAGTCATCCTAGAAGACTGGTGGCACCTTCTTGGTTTGCATGACTTATAGGAGATAATAGGAGATGAGAAGCCTCTTCACAAAATTAGGGGGCAGTCCATAGAGCAATATCAGTATCTGGAAAGGTTAGTCAAGTCCAACCACAAGCTGGACCTACTTATAGCTGCCTCAGGAACCACTGACTTTGGAACATCCATCCAGCATGGTGGCCCCAGCACTGGGCTTAAGAGTAATTGACCTACAACTATTTAATTACCCAGTAATTAGTCAGAATGGAAGATCAAAATGGTAGGGCCAAAAAAGAACCAACACTTAAAAAAATTATAATGAACTTCTAGAGCCAAATCTGTATGGTTGCTGGGTCAGTGACCCTCAACAAGATACTATTTCCCACAATTAGTGGAAACTGGCAGAATGGGAACCCTCATTATTTACAAATCCATACAAAATAAATAATGAAGACCAAATAAAGAGTAAGTGTAGAACAGGTCCATCTATATCATACCGTTATTAATATAAAGGTAAACTTGCCCTTTAACATTATGGGAGTTATCGTATAGGGGCACAGTATTTTTTTAAACATCAAAGTGGCATCAGCAAGCGCCGATTATAACCGAGGGCATCACATTTCTTGGGTTACTTTGGCCTTCTCGGTAAAGTCCATGGTGGTTTGTACAGTTTCTGATGGACAATAAGGCCCCAGGCCACCGTGGCAGACAAGGAAAGAAGAGATTCTCTTCCCATTAAAGACACAATGAGGCCAATTGGTTTCTGCTTCTTGTGACTTGGGGACAACCGGAACCTCAACGTTCAGTACCATATACCAACATTTGTGTACATCGGTGATACTACTCATGACCATGAGTATCTTGCACCTAGGTCTACTGAAGAATCACAGAACATAACTATCCTGAACCTTGATGAACGTACCCTAGATACCCCCCCACACTCACTCTGTTGAGTTTATGAACAGTTATCCATGTTGATTTTAGAACCCTATACCCTTGAGGTACCAGAGAATGTACCACCATTCATGCACCAAGGTTAGTTACTCTAGACCAGTGGTTCTCAACCTTCCTAATGCTGCGACCCTTTAGTACAGTTCCTCATGTTGTGGTGACCCCCAGCCATAAAATTATTCCTAAGACCATCTGGAAATATGTGTTTTCCAATGCTCTTGTTCGACCCCCAAAAGGGTCCAGACCAACAGGTTGAGAACCGCTGCTCTAGACAGTGGTCTACAAAAGTACATTGAAGCTTCAAGCACTTTGGTGAAGCCACTAGACACTGAACCAGTGTCAACCCTTAACAGTCGACCCTTGCCCCAGTCAAGATGCCCCTAAAAAGTATAATAACCAGGTTCCTCGTGCAAAACAACAATTTAGCGATGGGCAGAAACCCACAGGTAGGGTGGGTTTGGCCCAGAACCTTGGAATGAGTCTAGAACAGTGGTCAAACGTAAAGCAGGGCCCATTCCCTTTGGTGATGAACATGAACCAAACTTCTGAAACCAGATTGAGGAGAACCTTGGGTGCAGGTTGGGCAAAGGTTTGGCTAGTTGTTTCCCCCCCCCCCCAGTAGCAGAATTAATGAATTAATGCCACCTTAACCAATCATTATGTTTCCTACATTTCCCTGGACTTGGCCCCTCATCCTTGAGGTCATGAAACTGCACCCTACTGATCAGTTTTGATTGTTACTGCTGGTAGTGTGTGACTTGCTATGGCACCAATTGCAAGCTCTTGGGTGCCAAGATGCCCAACCAGGATCAGGGACGCTGGTGTTACTGAGGGAAAGGTATCTCCTAACTGTGGAATTAAGGTGCAGCAAGTATATCCCAGACACAAAGTCTACCATGGACTTCACAAGCCTAGGGTCATCTACACACCAATGTTCTCCAGTGCCTGGGTCCTAACTGCCCTCTCCAAGGGTAGAATCCATGACCTACCCCAGGTAGGTGCATGCAACAGTGTTAACTTGGGTTCCAGATCAGTGTAACCTTTAGCCAGTCCTCCATGTTGACGAGCCATCTCGCTGTTCCTTTGTTCTTACGGTGTTGACTCTTCCTTCAACAACTTGCCCTCTTGGCTTCCATAGGAAGCAGCTACCTCTCTGTCCTGCCCAGCCCTTATCAGCTGTGGTAACTGGGCATCGCCACTTGTTTTTGGGAGAGGCGCAGGAGTTCCTCCCGGATGGCCTTGATAAGGGATGCCGAGGAGTGGCCGGGGTGAAGCTCTTCTGCCGAGCCAGAGGGGTAACAGATGGAGGGCTGGAGATGGGAGGTGGCCGCGGGCTGACGGCCAGGACCTCTGTTGCCCGGGAACACTCCATATTCCTGCAGTCCATGTGAGTGGCTCTGAAATTCAATTATGGAGCAATTAGCGATATCACACATAAAGGACAACTAAAACCTAAGAAACAAGTAGGGGGTATCTAGTAGGATCAAGCATCATACATGGTCCCGCTGATGGACATTCCATGGAGCCTCCTCCTCCTGCAGATAATAGGATGACCAGCTCGGAGTCAATGCTGGCTGTTGCCCACCCCTGTTGGAGGGTAGGTCGGTGGACTGAACGCCCATTCTGCTAGCGATGCCGACTTGGGCCAGCTGATGAATCTGGGAGGAACCTTTAATGAGAAGAAAGGAATAGGCAGTAGGGTTCCATGACTCAAAGGATGGTTCTATCAACATCTAAGACCATAGATAAATAGCAACGGCCCAATCCCCAGCGTACCTGCAGTGCTCCCCAGTGGGCGGGGTCTTGCTACAGAAGGAATGTCCTCTGGGAACCCCCCTCTGGCCGGATATGAGGTTTCAGCCTGCTGAGATTCAGTTGGTGCCATCTCCGGCGGGGGAAGGAAGCCCAACCAGCGTACGCTGCGCAGTGCTCCCCAGTGGGCGGGGTCTTGCTACAGGAAGAGAAAATGTCTCCTGTGGTAATTGAACCCCGGATTCATCTGGCCGGATATGAAGTTTCTTATCACTGCTGAGATTCAGTTATGGTAAGCCCAGTACGGTAGCCAATTTACCCCCCGGGGCGCCACGGAGGGGACGAGATAAAAAATAATGAAGAAAACAAAAGCCCAGAACAAACCAGGCATATCTAAAGAAAGGGCAAAGATGGAGGATAGCCATTCGTGCTCTAAATTATTAGCCACGATGAGATTTGCGATTTTATGGCTATGCAGGTATGGAACAAATCTTAGGGGGCTGTTCCTGCTGAAATCTGCAATTTTTAGGCTTAGTGACAGGGGAATCCCTATGTGCCATAGTCTGCACTTATGGGAGGCATTCTATCATCTCTGGGCTTAACAGGTTTCTAATTTATGTAGGCATTAGCACGGTTAGTGTGTTGGGAGCTGTTCCTGCTTTTAGCAAGGCTCTTGCTGCTATCAGTTACAAGGGAGAGTTGCGCTATGCTGCCATAATTTTAATAGTTTTATAATGGCTAATCACCCTTCCTCTCGATGTACAGGCTATGAGCAAGTCGTTACCGTAGGTTATTTGCCTTACCATGGCAGCTCGATATATGTGCTTTAAGTACTAAAATGTAGGGGTATCCCTAATGCGTGCGCCTTTTGGGCACTCAGTGTGTGTTTTTTTTGAGTTATGATCTATGTACAGGGCTATGAGCAAACTTAGGATCGGGCTTCGCTGTTCTCATCTGCTGCTAACTTGTGCTTAGTTTTAAACAGGGGAATCCCTATGTGCCATAGTTTTATGGTAATAATTCCGACACAAATTCTTCTCTGTGTATCAGCGCTATGGCAAAAACCATCTAGATGGGACTGTTCCTGCTGAGAGCGTATGTGCTTAGTACACAGGGGAAATCTCTAGGGTGGTTTGCTAGTTTTAGGTTGACATCATAATCTTTAGGTGCATACAGGCTATGGGTAAATTCTTAGTGGGGCTGTTAGCACCTGGCATGAATTGTTGCTTTTTAGCTAACTTATTGGGGAGACTTCCCTATGTTCTTAACCAAAACCATTAGTTGAATTATGAGTTCAAATTCATTCTTTACTAGTAAGCGGAGAGACCTAATTATTTGGGCTAAACTTAAGGTGGGCTGTTCCTGCTGAATTGTGCTTAGTCAAGGGGAATCCTCTATGTTTTGCTAGTCTCTGTTAATGGTATCTGCTCTGTCATCATGCCTTATGAGCAAACTTAGGGGACGCACTGTTTCCTGCTGAATTGGCGTTTTGCTTAGTACAGGGGAATCCCCTATGTGCCAATAACATTAGTTTTATGGTATATTTTATCAATATTTAATTGTCTTCTATGGGTACAGGCTCTATTTTTGAGCAAACTTTGGGGGCTGTTTCTGCTGATTGGGGTAGGTCCTTAGTAACACGGGCCCGCAATAATTTACCCTGTGCTGCTATAGTATGTTTAATGGTATCGGTGTGGATGTACAGGCTCCTTGATTTGAGGCAAACTATAGGAAAAGGGCTTGTTCCTGAAAATTAGATGACTTTAGTACAGTGTGGAATCCTGTGCTGCCAATATTTTATGGTATCTCTCTTGTACAGGCTTATGGAGCAAACTATTAAGGGGGCTTGGTATTCGGGACTAGCTCTTGACATTTTGATGATGCTTAGTACAAGGGGATCTCTATGTTTGGCTAGGTAGTATATATTGGTATCCCAAGGGATTGGGCAGGACTATGTTTATGTCCTGGATTGGAAACTTTACTTTATGACACTCAGAATATTCAAACGGACAATCATACTCGACCTGAGGGGGGAGAGTGGAAATGTACAACAACAGGACATATCAAGCTAGTTCAGGACTTTGATCCAGGGTGCGGAACTTTTCCAAATTTTTATCACGTTGCTCACAATTATTAATGGCCTGTGACGGATGAGCTGCCACTGGTTTTAATATAGCATTTTGTTAATTATGTGATTTGCCTGGAAAATTCCACCTTTCCCTCCTTCATCCCCCCTTCATTTTGCCCGAGTTGAGAATCGAACATCACATGACTATGCGGTTGTCACCTAGTACTTGTTGCTTTATGGCACAAATATCTTGTGCCCCACCTATATTTCTTTGGCCAGATCATTCCTGTTTGCCTTAGTATCACTTGTCAGGTCTCTTTTTCATAAGTGGACATTGTCCAATCAGCAGCCAGATATTAATTTAAACTCAGAAATACCCGGGGAAGTTCTATTATCCACAGCAACCAATCAGCAGGCAGCATTTACTAGCCACGGCCAAAAATATTAAATTAAAAACGGATGCCATTAAAATTGAATCGTGGATATCGAGTTGCCCGCGGTTGTTAGTAGGACCGGTAGGCGAACAAGGTTGACTAATAATGCTCCAAAGACATCACATTTCCCGGGGGGTACAAAAGTGGCATTACCTGGTTACGGGATGGCCGAGTAAGGAGGTGGAAGTTGGTTCTTCGGGTAGGCAAAGATTTAAACCGTTACAATCATAGATAATTCTAGAGGAATTGCAGGTTTACTGGAAGAAATAAGAAATGTTTTTATACAGTGAAACTGGCCAATTATGACGCTTTCTGCAAGGCAACACACAATAAATAAGGATTAAAAGCTTCGTGAAGGAAAACAATGCTGTGGGGGTAGCAAGCCCAGCGACTCCACTTATTCTCAATGTGCTTTAGTCATACGAGCGCACTTCTAGTGGCAGATAACATCGCCACCGCCATTGCGAGAAAGTCACTGTGTCTCTCTGTATTCTCATTACGCATTGCACAGCCCTGCTAATCCACAGAGGAACCTGATGTACAGCCTTTATTGGCCAGCGGTGTTACCCACCATCTGCCCTTGCCACCCCTTGGTACCAGCCAAGTTATCCGAACTACTCTGCCACGCCTGCTTGTTTTATTTAGCCAACACTGGAGTACAATTCATAATTATATTCAAGGCATTAGCAGTCTTTTTGTACAAGTGGGACCAGAAGCCATGGGAATAGCTGAAATGACTTCCTTCTGTATCCTTTCCAGCAGTTTTATAGTTTAGGTCGGGAACTATAATAAGTCGTATTTCCGATTATTCTAACCTAAAAGGGAGTAATAGTACCCCAGTTGATGTCACATATGTGATATGGAGGAAGTATCACATTATGTTCCAAGATAGAGAGAGATATATATAGAGCGGGCAGCCCTACTCAAAGCATGGCACAAAGGCTGCAGGCTGAGTTATACAGGAGGACGCTACTGAGTATTGCATTCCACTCGATCTGAACCATGAGGAGTAATTACCTATTAAATATAAGGATTTAGGCAGTCCTGAGGGGTTCTGTGCCCATATAAGGGAGGCACAAGCTGCGGCGTAGATTTATACAGGGAACTCCTCCGCAGTTTTATGCAGTCACTCTGTATTTTGATAAGGGATACATTATGTCACAGCCCGGTATGTAAAGGTTGAAAGGATATTTAGCAGTGGCATGGGTTTTGTTTGCTCCTCGTTCGCTCTTGCTCAATATAAACGGCACAAGGCCTTGCACGCAGGGCATGAGTTATTTACCAGGGAAACTCTGAGTATCACTCATGTATTATACGTAGGGCTATATGTACCCCTACTGTAAAAATGATAAGGATTATTAAAGCAGTCACTGAGGGGTTCTGTGCCCCAATATTTTAGCAAAAACGGTCAACAAGGACTGCATTGGCGCGAGCTCTACTTACATCATTAACAAGGAACTCTGAGTCATCACTCTGTATTATAAGGGATACGACTGTTTAGCCCATAATTCTAGTGTATTAAGATCGAACGTCAACGCCCGCACACCTACTGCTCACGCAGCTCCACTCGCGCGGCGTCTTCGCTCGCGCCCACTATCACACAGCGCACCACGGCGTTGCCCACCGCCCTGGCGCTCTCACTACCGCGGCACACAATAAAGAAGTATAAATACATAACCCGCCGTCACTCTCACTCACCACGGGATCACCACTCGTACCCCAGCCAGTACTGCGGTGTCAACCACTCCGCACTCCACACGCGCACTCACTCTCACGAACTATCAACTTGAGGGGTTCTGTGCCCATTATAAAAGGCAACAAGGCTTCAGCGGTTAAGTAGTTAAAATAGGTTACCGGGAATCTGAGTAACTCACTCATGTAATTATAGGGATAACCTGCGTAAATTCCCCCTTTATGTGATAATAGACTCTATTTCTACCATGGATAATGCTAGCAGTCAATGAAGCAGGGGTTTCTAGCTGCTCCAATAATGGACAAAGGACACACAGGCTTGCTAGAGCTAGTTTATATTCAGTTTGGTTAAATCTGAGTATCACTCCCCTACTGTAGAATAATAAGCATAGCTGGTGTTATTGCACACTTGTGTAATATATAAATGTACAAATGTACCAGTAGCAGAATTTCGCACAATGTGCCAGGCAGCAGCCTCCGACTTTAACCTACCCGGCCAAATGACGCGGGGTTCCAGATTCTCGGAGCCAGAGGAGAAGGTACTTTGTCCATCGGGATTTTCATGGTCTTTCTCGCCCCGTGTGGTGCTGGGGTATGGTTTGCTGGCTGCTGCCTCGATGGATCTCTAGTTGCTCCAGTCCTCTTTGGGGCAGTAACTGTGAGTTGCTTGGGGCCACCAGTGCAAAAGCATCGTCCAGCAGGGACTGCATAGTTTGCCGGACTTCTTCAATGGAAGGCTGGGGTGGAACATACTGTGAGGGAGGTGGGACGCGATGGGGGGCCGGGGTACTTTGCCAGGTCAGAGACAGGAGTGGGGTCATCGGAAGGGAGGTCTGGGTCCGACTGCAGAGAAATGAGACAAAGTTGAGCTTTCCTTGCAAGGGATTATTTCCCCTTTAATAGGAGAATACAGAAGGGTCACCTTACTTCCCAATCATAGGCCGAAAGTTGGACCTGACCCCTGGGGGTCTCCTAGTAAGATCCATCATACACTCTGCATTTCTTCAGAGAAATTAGTTAAAATAACAAGCTAACCTTTCTTATGTAAGAACGTCTCTTATCGGCATACTGGGAGAGTCATCGTCAGAACCGCTTGCTGGTCTGCGCCTCTGTTTGGGGGAGCGCCGGGACTTTATGATCCCAACTAAGGAGATTGTATAGAAGCTGTATTAGGTAGCGATAGGCCGCTATTTAATTAGTCAACCTGTAGATCACACAGCACGACACAATTACCCTATATATCGTGCAGGAGGTGATCCATACTGGGGGTGTTAAAGCATTGGAGTCATTGGTTGATTTTTTTGAGATAGTGAAAAAGGCAAAACCCCTAACCAGGTATATTCTACTCGGCAAGAGGAGCCATTTATTTAATGCAATCACGCATGTGCTTTCCACATTCTAGCAGTACAGGTTAATGGATGGCCACTTAATCCAGAAACCATTATCCAGGAAGCTCGGAATTTACAATGGAAAGGCCGTCAATCCACATGCAGGAAGACATGCCCCGCATTTTAATCAAATCATTATAAAATTCAGGAATGTGTTAAAACGCTGATTTCCTTTTTCCTATGAATAATAATAAAACAGTACCTGTACTTGATCCAACTAAGTATAATTAACCCTTATGGGGCACCGAACACTTGCTCTAATTCCGCGGTTTTATTTAATTAGTTAAGATGATCTATCCTTTTCTCTGGTCATTCAGAGTGATAAATAAACAGTAACCTGTACTCTGATCACGAACATAAGACTATTAATTTTATACTCCTTATTGGGTGAAAACACCTATTTTTTTAAGGTTAAAAATATGAATTCCCTTTTCTCCTGTAATATAAAACAGTACCTGTACTTGACCAAAACAATTTGAACAAAAGGGAATTATTAATAAACCATATCCTGTTAAACTCTCTTAACTTTGGGGACTTATGATGTACAGCCCTATGGGGTTTATTTAATGGTTAAATTATTCCCTATGTCTCTGTACATACTATTAAAAGCAGTCTATCACATGTAACATTTTGGGATCCAACCTTGAAGAATGATCATATGGATACATTTCTAACACCCAATCAACTCATATAATTAATGGGGCAGAACAGACCCTCATTGTGGTTTATTTAATGGTTAAATATTTGAATCTCCCTTATTCTCCACAAGGTAATGGGCTTATTTAAATAAAAATAAACTCAGATGTTTATAAGAAAAGTATTAATATACTCTGGAAAGTTATTGTCCATTCTTCTTGTGCCACTATATAGGACTAGACTGTGGAAAGATCAATAGGGTTCAATCAACTAATTGGGCAGCATTTGGGGCATGTAATAATAAACAGTACCTGTACTTGATCCATATTACCTAGAGATAATTTAGTACAATTACGTAGACCTTGAGTTACGAGGGGCAGAACACCGCGTATTCCGTGGGTTTTAAATATATTTGGTCATTTATTTCAAGATTATTTTTAGTAGAACTTAAGGTATGGAGATTGGCTAAAGTTGACTATGGAAATTTGTTATACCCTTATCCGGATACGAACTAAAGGTACAACCACTAAGCTTCGATTCTGGCACTTAATGCGTGTTCGCATCTAGTGAGCTGTACTAGACTCATATCATTATGACTAACTGTAGCTTTGACTTGGTATTTGTACAGCCAGTCATACTTGTGTCCATACACATCATTTGTGTGACTATAAAGCGTGTACGACCAGGCTCAACGTTGCTCCAGGTTCCATTTGGCTACACAAGATAACCATGGAATAGCGGACAATCATGTCAATGGGAAGGGACTATTAGCTTATTGTTCGGAGTACCACGGATATTGATTTACCCCTCTTATCACTACTTCCCGTGGTCTGTTAGTCTATTGCTTTGAGCCAGACTAAGTATGGCGGGCAATACATTTTTCCGTCTGACCAGTTTAATGTGGACCAGAAGCCATTTTAGTGCCGGAACTGCCAGTCTGCGGCTTTGCAGAGTTTAACAAGCGCATGGCTTAGATTGCGCTTGTTCTTCCATGGCTGTTTATGGTGTCCCGTGATGCGCCACACATTTCTGGTCAATGTGGGTAACTCATAGTTGGCGCGGTTTGCGTTTGGCACGGAGCCCGGATGTGGTGACTTGCGGTGGCTGACTTCAGAATCTTCGGCCACGACCGTGTCGATTGGCCTCAGAAGTGAGTTTCTGAATCTGCTCCCAAACAATCGAGAAAAGCGAACCATGTACCAGACTAAGGTACTGTCAGCCGAACCAACCGGCCGAACCTCCAACCCCCAAATCCGAAAAAGCAGGGTTACATCATACCATCAGTTCTACGTTGTTACTACCCTTCGGGTTGACGCTCAGGCTTCTTCTCAGATCACCTGGTCAGTCCTGGTTATTTCAAGCAGAAATTGATGGATAGCTACTAGATCCAAGGGACGGTTGATTTGGAGGCGCCGTTGGCTATTGCGGCTACAATGGGCGGAGGTGTAGCTATGGGAATGCTTTTGACTATAGTGAGGCGGCGACGTGGAGTACTCGTCACGAAGGGAGTCGTCTAGAAATCTTCGTGTCCAGCTTATGGGATAGATATGCGATTGGCTTCAATTGGAGCACTGGAGGCCGAGGAGTGCTGCTCCGTGCCGCTGCTGAACATGGGCAGCTCTGCAACAACACCGCAAGTTGCTTAACTACAAATCCCAGAATTGTCCCTGAAACTCACTAATCATCCGGCATAGGCAGAGGGCCTGCTACAAGAATTGGCACGGGCGCCATGCATCCATTTACTTACTGCAGATTTGCCCGCTGACGCATTGTGTGCGAATTTGTTCTCTTGGTGGCGCAGAAGGTCTGGGCGATGTTTCCTCTGCAGATTTCCTTACGCACTAGGATTACACTATTGCTGGTGAGCAACCGAGCCTGCATCCTGAGGGGATTGTAACTTGTTAATAGCTTTGGACAGACACACAATTCAGGGGCCACGCAGTAATACTAGAAAAAATAAACTTTAAGGCCGTCTAAAAATTCTTTTCTTTTAGTCTAACTAATGAGCTTTAAATAAAATAATGGAGTTGGACTGGTCACATTTTTAACAAGACCACATTTACAGAGACGTGTAAGTGAGGTACAGGCGTATGGACTGTCTTTGTTGCGTCTACAGCCTATAGAGACCTATGGGGTTATTCCAGTGGTTCTTTGAATTATCGCTATTGCTAAACTGCCCCGTGCCAAATACCGAGTATCATTTTCTTAGCCATAGTCGCCATTAGAGAAATGCACATGATTACTTACTGCTATGTTCATTTAGTGCTGGATTAGGCTGGCATCCATCAAATTATCTAGCTGATGTGGCTAGTTAGGTGAGCAGAGGGAGGAGGGAAGGGAGGGGCAGAAGAACCAAGAAGGGACAATGGATTGGAGCCGAGAGGAATTGGTGGAGAATTGCAGAGGAGATGAAACCGAGAGTCCGGAAGACCATAGGGATGAATGGAATCGAGATGGTATGGCTTTAGGCTGTTACGAAGGGGTATTAAATGGATGGAGGCAGAGAGGGATGGATGGTAGGAGAGAGGGTTAAATGGATGGAGGCAGAGAGGGATCGCGACCTACACGATTATGGTAGGAGAAGAAGAGAATTTATAATGGAGGATGGAGGCCAGAGAGGGATGGATAGATGGGTAGGAGAGAGGGTTAAATGGATGGAGGCAGAGAGTGGTGCAAATTGGATGGATGCGTAGGGAAGAGAGGGGTTAAAATGGCAATGGAAGGCAGTAGTAGGGATTGGAGGTTGAGCATGAGAGGGTTAGAGGCTGACGATGGATGTCACGAGAGTAAGGATGGAGGTGGAAAGGAGAAGAGGGTTAGAATTGAGATGGAGAAGAGCAGAAGAGGGATGGATTTGCGCTCTAGTGTTGAACCAGAGGGGTCTAAATGGATGCGAGGCCAGAGAAGTACGGAATGGAGTTGGTAAGAAGTAAAGAGAGGTTAAAATGGATGGAGGCAGAGAGGGATGGATGGTAGGAGAGAGGGTTAAATGGATGGAGGCAGAGAGGGAAGGACAAAGAGGGTTGGAGAAACAAGAGAGGGGCAGTTGGAAGAGATAGAGGCCAAAAATAGATGGGGTGGATGCATTGACATGTATCGTCTAAGACAGCTGGTGTTCAGTTACAAGTTGGTTATGTTCAGACACAGACAGTTGGAAGCAGACAGACCACCTGTAGCACTTGTTACATGTTCGCGGTAAGACAGACAGACAGACAGCTGGGCAGACAGACAGACAGACAGACAGTTGGGCAGACAGGGGAGCAGACAGACAGACAAAGTGTAAAATTAAATGCACAATTAGGCAACAGACAATACGGAATTGCTCTTCTCATACTGTGACCTCACCCCCGATGCGCCCCACTTTGGGAGGAAAGAGGTGTCATTAAGAACAAGATGTAAGCCCTTTTGTTATTATATAAGGGGTGGGGACGTCCCCATTCTCTGAGGGGGTAGAATCCTTGAGGGGCCCGTGTAGCATGGGAGGCGGGGGCTCGTGGACCACAAGGACGTCCTCTTTGCTGTGCTGCCCCAGGTGCTGTTTGGCAAAGTCAAAGCACCCTCTGCTGGGGGCGCGTTGTAGCTGTATGGGGCCGCGACAGTCACAAGTAATTGGGGGGGAAGAGGTCTGTTACATCAAAGCTAAGGCCAAGCACATTCGTTGGAACATAATAGAGCCACTGAGAATTCCTTCTGTGGATGCGTCTTCACACATGGCTTCGTAGATTATAATTACGGTCTAAAGCATTGACAGGGGTTTAGTACATTGCAACTACTATACTATCCAACCTTTGGAACAACTAAGTTGGTGTTTTATTCTAAATATCCACGGTAGACATTATAAGCAATTTCCGCATCTTTCTAAATTCACGTAATCCTAGTACACGAAGCCTCCAGTGGTTATTTTGAACTGGGTTTATACTGGGTATCAGCTGGGTTAATAACTGGGACCCCTTCCCTGACTGGTATAGTCTGCCCTAAAGTCATAATAACTCACAAGCTAATAAAATCTGCTCTTAATGAAGATAAAATGATAGTGACTATCATCCCTGTACACTGGCAAAAAAAGGGTTAAGCTCTTCATGGACAGAGGTGGAGAATGCGGGTGCTGGAGCGATGCGGCTCTTAGCAGAATTTGTAGCCTGTTACAGAATCCCATTTACTCTGTACACTTTGTGATTGTGCTTACTGGAGGGAGAGACAATTATAGTATAGACCATTTGGTTTTACATATGAAGAGCGGACCCACTAGGGTTGCACACTACACCTTTATAATGGACAACGGGATCCTACCTCACTTTTAAGAACAATGTATAAAAAAAGTATAGCAAAATTATACTCAGGCCATTCACCATTGTCGAAGAGGAAATGATTTTGAGGACTTTACAATAAGCCTGTACCCCCTCTCCATACATAGATAAAAAAACTAAGAATTAAGGGAAAACTCACGTTATGTGCAACTTCTTACGACCTTAGCGAAACGCATTTATGTATATAACTACTAGAACATATTTATAGGAGGAGAAGTTGAATTGTTCTGGGCAGACAATAAGGGTTGACTGTATTTCTTAGCCAATACTGTATGTTAAGGGAAACACTATGGCACTTCCTAACCCTATGTATAAATACAAGCAAGATATAAGGGCAGAGGGAAGGATGTTCTGGGCACACATATAGCGTACGTTCCTTTCTCATTGGAACACTAGATTTACTGTCTAAGGGAAACTCAACTATGGCACCCGCTACCCATATGTAGGTAAATACAGAATATACGAAAGCAGGAAAATAGTATTCGTTGGATGGGCACCTATACAAGGTAAGCTGTAACCGCCCATAACTTGTACTGTCTAAGGAAACACTAATGGCACCCCTAACAAATCCGAACTATTAATAGTAATAAAACCAATACAAACTAAAATATTACAGAGAAGGAATACGTTCTAGGGCACACTAAATCCAAGCTGTACCCACTAATTCTTTGTACTAGTCTAAGGGAAACCTATGGCACCAACTCTGTCTTCCGATATCGTTGATCAACATCTTTAATGACACACAGTATTTATACAGACGCTAAGGAATGTTCTTATGAGAGCAACGCACATTTGAAGTCACATGTAATCCTTCTTACCATGACTGATACTTGTACGACACGGCGAAAAATTCTTATAGATGCCTTACTCATGTTATCACTACCAAAACAGTAGATGTTATAAAATAAGGATCTTAAGGATATACACGTATTAGAGGAATGGTGTTATCTGTGGCACATATTCTCATAATAGAGTTTTGTACCCCTCCACCCCGGCTCTAGTTGCTTTTACCCATGCAGCTGGTACTGTCTAGTACGCAACGAAGGCTACACTTATTGTGCACTCGAAGTTTGCCTTAAACGCTCATGGGCACCATATGTATACTATATAAATACAAATATACAGAGAAGGAATGTTCTGGGCACACAATAAGCTGTACCATAGCTGTTACTCGTCCTAGGGAAACACTATGGACCGCCTACCCATTGTATAAATAAAATATATACTAGTTACATATATAGTTTAGCCTCGGAGACACAAATAACAAGCAGTACCCAATCCGCATTTCTGAGAACCCTCTACATAGGTCTCTAGCTGCAGGTTCTCATCAGTGTCGTATTTTTGTGGGGGGATGTAGGCGGCTGGAAGTTTCTAGAGCATAATTGGTAGTCTGCGAATTCAACTTCCAGGTCAGACAGTTGCAATTGGAGAATTATGGGATGTAATGATTTGTTTACCCTTTTGCCGGGCAAATAACCAAGAGGACCGGATTTTTTTTTTCATCTCAACGCGCCACCCTCTAGGGTTTGAAGCATCTTGCTCAGCAACAGGGATTGATCGGCCACAGGTTTGGTGGGAGGTAAGGTTGGCGGTCGGCCTCGGTCGCATTGGGCTTTGGAAGGTTCCAACCAGTGACTATGAGCGCGCTAGTCTTAACAGAAAAAGAAACATAACCGAGGCTCCCTCGAGATCCTCGACTCACAGTCCGATGAATTAGAGCGCTAGAAACGCTAATGTTGTGTCAAGGATTTATATTCTCTCAACCGGCTGAATGGTATCACCCCACTCGATCACTCTTGGTTATATTACTCTGACACGCGGGTGGGTAGCTCCCAGAATCAATGCGAACCGCAGCCTTCCGCCACACGCTGGAACGTCTGTATCATACCATTTTAATACACAGAGGGAAGCTGGAATATCTCCGTTCTGCCCTGTACTGGGTATAGGGTACGCTTCACAAACTGATCCTCTTGTTCACACTACTATCAACTTCGTAAGCTATATGCAGGTTTTCAACCCAGGCTGTCCTCTACCACGCAACCGTGTGCGAGATCGGGACACATTCACAACCTGATTAAGGGAGAAGAATACACAAGAAAGTTCAGCTGAGATATTTTCTAGGGCGGCTTCAGACTCCACCTTGCACGTCTTGAGTATGGGCACCCAATTGGTTTACATTTATAGTTTATTGTGTAGTACTCCGGCGAACTTCATCTTGGGTAATTTTTGTTATTCCAGTGGCCCAAGTTACAATCGCGCAAGAAACATTTCAGCCCTTCATTAGGCACATAATAATGGAATAGAAGCAGCTATGTGCAACCAAGATTACATTATGAAAAATAACATATTGTATAAATTGGTCTGTCGTTCTTATTGAGTAACATTAAGCTTGGGTACGAGATCTGTGATTAGTCAGGGATCTAGGACATTAAACCCATTAACTACGTGGATAGTATAATACTCTGGATTGAGTACACCTGCTGTTTTTATTTATTATTGAGGAAATTACGAAACAGAGATGAGCTTCCATAGTTCAGACCGCAGAGATAGCTTTGTGGAGCTCAATATGGATAGAAGCAGTTATGCAACCTGATTAAGGGAGAAAAATAAAAGGGAAAGTCTGCCATGTCCTTAGAATACAGCGGCTTCAGACTCCTTCAGCGATTGGCCCATTAACTAGTGTGTATTCTACTTTGGGATATGGTACTCTGTTATTTACCAGGATGTGACACCCAGTTAATTTACTGGAGAATCTATAGTCAGTTTCTATTGTACTCACACATACATAGAGAACATCACAATAAAGAAAGCAGTTCTTAATGCACCTTATGGGAGATTCTTGAACCCTTTAGTTTCATCATTCTTAATCATTGCTGCGTACTGGCCTTAAACCAATACAATGCTTCTGCTAAAAATTCAAATGACGGGGCACAGGTTACTGTCTGCCGGACCTTTGAGGGCAAAATAGTACTGTCTTGGAGTGTTCCCTTTAAGATTTGTTAAAGCCGATCGGCACTATCATGACAGTTTCTTACCTGCACGGTTCTGCTCCCCGCCAAGCTGGCTCTCTTCCACCGGCGCCTTCTGGGGAGTGCTTCGCTGATACAGGAATGCGGCCAGTTTCGACTGTTCCAGTGAATTCGGCCTTGAATACGTATTCATCCCGAAGTGTGCGGCTCCATCCCCCCAGCAGGAAGGAACTGCTAAATAGGGGCACGTAATCTAGGGGGAGAACTTATAAGGATAAACAATGTAGCGCGAAATGGAATGGTACGGAGATAATTATTATTAAACCTTTCAAATCCCCCGTTAGAAATTCGCTTTTAGTTGCTCATGTGGCCTATTGTGGTTAAGGTAGGAAAACAATGGGCCATTATTTTTATTCGTTAGAATTAAGGGCCGCCCCATGGGATCATAGAAGAGATTATACTTGAGGTACATTTATCCATTTGTTGCAAACACAAATATCTAAAGTCAAAGCACACATACATGCTAGGCCCCATCACAACCAATGATGGCAGAAGTTCTTGGCTTTTGCTCCCACACTACTTCCTGTTAAGTTAGAGCATGCCATAACTTCCTGTACAAGCTGGATCACTATATAACAGCCCACTACAAAATGGTCGGCTCAAGGAAGGCGATGTAAAAGGGCAATATTATATGATATAGTCTGATAGTTGAGCCCACCGCTTCTGACGCCAGATTCTTTATTAAGCCCCCTTTTTATAATTTACTTATCCAAAAACAAAAAATAAATTGCTTCATTAAATATTATAAACTATGTCCTGCTTCCACACTAAGACTAACATTCCGCAGTGTTACAGTTTAGAGGCTGCATCACTTTTCATGTCAATGTACTGAATTTCTGAGGGAGCTACACAGCCCCACACAAAATGGCGGCTCAAGGGAAAGAATGTAAAAGGGCAATATTTACTAAGGTGGATGAGGTATATTCGCAAAAAACATGTACCATTTAAATTCAGTATATTATATGGTATGCTTTTGAGCTTTTTTCTAACAGCTGCACCTATGTGCGCAGTTGGCCGAGGAGTAAGGTTGAGCAGAGGTTGTGTGTTACATCGGATGGCGAAGCTGGAGGGTAAAAATGACCTAGCCTTACAGGCCCAGGTTGGAACAAGAAACAGAGAAGAATACCGACATATTAATATCAAACTGTGAGCACCAGGTGTGTAATGCAGCCATTATTAATTACTTCATGTCCTGCATTAGAAACAGCAGTCACCGTACCCCTTCTATCACTACCCGCGGAACGACCTCCATTTTGTAGAAATAAATGAAATTTAGTGGGACTCATTTTCATATTAGAGCGCTCAAGTTCAATACTTTTTTCAATACGGGGAACAACCTAAGAAGTTAAGACTGAATTCAGCCAGAGCTTCATTGCGTTATATCCATCAACTGCTCGCATCATTTCACAGTCAGAGAAGACTCTTCTATTTATAGTGCAAAGACCGCTAATACTGTACCCCGGACTGCGTAAGAGAGTCACAGGCGCCATATTCTTCTAATCCGCTCTCCTCCAGACGGCATTGAGGCTCTCGAAGCTATTTATGTCATCATGGATCTGCAGAGATTGAGGAGATGGCAATGATTTGTATATACCACACATATCAGCCTGCAGGTATAAGTAGGGGGAGAGATGGTGGCCTATAGTAGCAGTGGGATAATAGCCTCTGGGGAAGGGACTGGGGCTGTGGGATAGTAATTAGCAAGGTAATAAAGTTGTAGGGAGAAGGAGGTGGCTTGCCTATAGTAGGCAGTGGGGGGATATAGCCTCTGGCGCATAGGGGACTGGTGAGCTGTGGATACTAGAGGCGCCAGTTGTAATATTTAAGGGTAGGAGAATGGTGTCGTGTTATAATGTGCTTTCAGTGCAGGCACATCAACTCAGCTTCATAGGGAAAGGACTCGGGGCTCTTACAGTTGGGCAATAGCAAGGCTTGTTATTATAGTAAGGGAGAGATAAGGGCCTATAGTAGCAGTGGGGGGATAATAGAACAGCGCTCTGGGCATTATGTTGTGACTGGGGATCTGTGGGATAAAGACAGGGAGGTATAAGTAGGGAGGAGAGAATGGTGGCGTATAGAGCACTCAGGTAGGTTGTTAAATAGACAATCCTGGCTTGAATTGTGTGATCTTGGCAGGGCTGTGGGATAGCCAGGTTTGTATAAGTTTTAGAATTTGAGAGAGATGCGTTAATCCGTATAGTAACAGTGGGGGATAATAGCCTCGTGGGAAAGTTCAAGTTAGGACTGGGGCTTGGGATAGCAAGGTTAATAATTCTTTTGGTGGCGTTAGAGGGATTTGGTCGTCTTATAGTCAGCAAAGTGGGGCAGGGGATATTTCATACGAGGCCTGCATAGTTGGAAGGCGCATCTAGGGGGTCAGCCTGTGGGATATTTGGTAGCAGAATTATTAAGGCACGTAAGTAGTGGAGAAGATGGGTCCAATTATATGCGTACTATTAGTTGGGGGATAATAGGCCACTCTCTGAGATAGAGGACCTGGCACGGGGCTGTGGGTATAGCAGGTAA
The DNA here is from genome assembly GCF_000004195.4 of Xenopus tropicalis. NCBI lineage: Eukaryota > Metazoa > Chordata > Amphibia > Anura > Pipidae > Xenopus > Xenopus tropicalis. Next base: position 7,878,848 of record NC_030679.2, read on the forward strand.
CCCGTACGCGCGCTAGAGATGGTGCTTATAGCGTATGCCACGTTTCATCAGTTCAGGGGGGGATAAATAGACTTGGGAAGCGGCCTACTTTGTTGGGGTTCTTAAGTTGGGATAGCAAGGTAATAGTAGGAGAGGGTAGGCATGGATGCGTATTTAGTGCAGCATGGCAAAGAAGGATAAATGAGCATTTCCTCGATGGATAGATTCTCCGTGTATTCATATGGCTGTGGGATAATGCAAGGCTATAGTAGGGAGAGATGGTGCTAATAAATTGTAGCAGTGGGGAGGTGATGGATAAATTTAGCCAACACATCCATGGTTCAAGGTACTGGGGCTGTGGGATAAGGGCAGACCAGGGCTATAGCCGCGTGAGTTAGAAGATGATGGTGTGCCTATAAGTAGCAGTGGGGGATAATCCAGTCACTTGGGAAGGTTGACTCTTAGGGGCTGTTGGAATATAGCAGATATAGTAAGAGACGATGTGACATAATAGTAGCAGTCTTGGGGGATAATAGCCTAATATGGGTAAAGGGCACTGGGGCTGGGAATAAAAAGAGAAGTAATATAACTAAAAAATTAGTTGGAGAGAGATGGTGCCACCTAAAGTTAGGCCATGGGGATGATAATAGCCCCTCTGGGAAGGCGAGCACATGGGCTGTGGAGGGTCAACAGCAAGGCTATAGGTAGAGCGAGAGATGGTGCTATAGTAGCAGTGGGGGGGATAGTAGCCTCTGGAAGGGACTGGGGCGTGGGTAGCAGGTTAATAGACACTGATAAGCGGAGAGATGGTGCCTATAATAGCAGTGGGGGGATAAATAGCCTCTGGGAAGGGGGACTGGGGCCCTGTGGGATAGCAGGTATAGTAGGGAGAGAATGGTGGTCTATAATAGCAGTGGGGGGATAATAGCCTCTGGGAAGGGACTGGGCTGTTGGATAGCAGTCATAATAAGTAGGGAGGTAAATGAGAGATGGTGTCTAGTAACTTATGTCCAGTGCGCGCGTTGGATATTAGCTCTCTGGAGACCAGGGATCTGGGGCGTTGAGGGGGCCGGGGTGGGGAGGGGGGGGGGCGGGGGGGGGGGGGGGAGGGGAGGGGGGGGGTGGGAACATACGCAGCGTATACGTAGGGAGAGATGGTGCCTATAGTAGCAGTGGGGGGATAATAGCCTCTGGGAAGGACCTGGGCTGTGGGATACAGCAGGTATAACGTAGGAGAGATGGTGCCTATAGTAGCAGTGGGGGGATAATAAGCCTCGTGGGAAGGGACTGGGGTGTGGGGATAGCAGGTATAGTAGGGAGAGATGGGCTGCCGTATGAGTAGCCGTAGGTGGGGGGATAATAGCCTCTGGGGAAGGGAAGCTGGGGCTGTGAAGATAGGCAGGTATCTCAAACGATAAGGGAGAGATGGGTGCCTATAGTAGCGGAGTGGGGATAATTATAGCCGTCTGGAGAGGGACTGAGGGGCTTAAGTGGGATAGCAAGGTAGATGGGTTGTGCAGGGAGAGCATGGTGCCTATAAAGTAGCGTTCATGTGTGGGTGGGGATTGAGGTTTGACCCATCAATGGGAAGGGTGGACTGGCAGGGCCTATAGCTGGAGATCGCCAGGATAATTTAGTAGGCGACGAATTTGATTTAGAGCTGCCTATAATTTCTAGTTCATTAGTGGGGATGTGTAATAATAGCCGTCTGGGAGAGGACTTTATAAGTGATAGGTAGGGAGCGATGTGTCCTATAGAAAAGCACGCTGGAGTCTTCACAAAATTTTGGAGTGATAATAGCCTCTCGAGGAAAGGGAATGGGGCTGTGGATTAATTGGGAAGCTCGAGTGTCAATTAGTAGGCACGAGAGATGGTGCGGATATAGTTAGCAGATGGGGGAGTGAATAGAGCCTCATAGGGAAAGGGACTGGGACTGTTGGGATATGGACAGGTTTCATAATGGAATAGTAGGAGAAGTATGGTGCCGTATAGTAGCAGTGGGGGGATAATAGCCTCTGGGAAGGGACTGGGGCTGTGGGATAGCAGGTATAGTCTACGAAGGAGTTAGTTATGCGTCGGCCTATCAGCCATATACGCATTTGTGGGGGGGATAATAATAGCCTCTGGGAAGTTGGACATGAGGCTGTGGGATAGCAGGTATAGTAGGGAGACAGACTTGGATAGCCTATATGTAAAGTTGCAGTTTGCGGTCGGCGTATATTTGCCTTCTGGAAGTTCTTCTTTGGACTGGGGCTGTGAGAGGATTTTAGCAGGTACACTGTGGACAGGCATTTATATTCTGAATCAAGGACCATGTAGCGTAATGAGAGATGGTGCCTACCTATGTATATGTTGCAGTCGGAGTAGATAATATGCCTCTGGGAAGGGAACTTTTTGGGGCTGGTCAGTGGTATTTTGAGACAAGATTATGGAGATATATAGTGGAGAGATGGGTGGTGTTCCTATATGTAGTTGCAAGTGGGGGAGATAATCCACCGCACAAATTCTGGAGAAGGGACGGGGCTGTGGGAGTAAGCACAAGGTATAGTAGGTGTGCTAGAGATGGTGCCACCCTATATTGCTAGGCTTAGTTAGGTCGTGGATACTTATTAAGCCAATACTAGTGAAAGGGAACTATTAGAGGGCTTGTGAGGATAGGGCAGGTAATGGTTAGCGTAGCGGAAAGAGATGGTGCCTATAGTAACAGTGGGGTTAGGGATAAGGATAGGCCTTCCTTAAGGAAATGTTGGGACTTTAGGGCTGCTGGATAGGGAAGAGGTATACATGATGACCAGAATAGGGAGAATGGCGTGCCCAATGATATAGTAGCAGTGGGGGGGACATTTTCAAGGCCTCTGGTGGCAGAGTGGACTGGGGGCAGTATGGGATAAGCAGGTATAGTAGGGAGAGATGGTGCCTATAGTAGCAGTGGGGAATAATAGCCTCTGGGAGGGGACTGGGGCTGGTGGGGTACTTAAATGAGGTATACTGGAGGCTTCCTAGTAGGACGAGTGCACGACTCGGCTGCCTATAGTAGCAGTGGGGGAAAATCGCCTCGTGGGAAGGGCACTCGGGCTGTGGTTTGGATCACAGCCTAAATGTTTAGTATAGTAGGGAGAGATGGTGCCTATAGTAGCAGTGGGGGATATTTTATAGCCATCTGGGAAGGACATGTAGGCGGCTTTTCGTGGACCATAGAGTAGCAGGTTATTACCATATGTCAAGAGAAAAGCATGTATGGCTAGGAGAGAAGGAATGGTGCCTAGTAGGTAATGCCGTGGGGGGTATAAATAAGCCCTGGGTAAGGAGACTGGGCTGTGGGATAGCAGGTATAGAAGTTTAGGGAGAAGTATGTGGAATTTATATAAGAATAGGCAGTGCGAGGGTCATTAATAGTGTCTATAGGAGAGGGATTCTGGGGCTTGGGTGGAGATATGTTCAGGATTTGATATGGAGCGTATGGTCTAAAGAGAGATGGTGCCTATGTAGCAGTGGGGGATTAATAGCCTATGCGGAAAAGGGAAACGTGAGGCTCGCTGCGCGCATCCGCACGCCTATAGTAGGGAGAGGGATGGTTGCCTATAGTAGGCGACAAGTTGGGAGAGGGAATACTGAGCCACTGAAGAGCACTGGGGTCTCACTGATAGAGAGAAGTTAGCAAGGTATAAGCAAACAAGTAGGGATTTGACTGGAGAAGACTGGTGACCTCACTAGTAGGACTAGAAGTGGGGGAGTGAGTAATTCGTCTCCCTTGTTGGGAGAAGGACTGGCTTGGGCCTGTGCGTATTATTCTGTTGCAGGTTATCCAGAGTCCAGGATCATTGGGTAAGGCAGTAGATGGGTGGTAGTAGTTTAAGCCAATGAGAGATAATAGGCACACTCTGGGAAGGGACTGGTGATTGCTTGTGGATAGCAGGTATAAGTAGGTTGGAGAGAGATGGTGCTATAGGTAGGCAAGTGGGGGGATAATACTTATCATCATAGCGGACCTTAGGTATGGGGCACTGCATGCGTTTTGATCAAAGCAGGTATAATGTAAGGGAGAGGGCGTCGAGTGTCGCGTATAATTAGGGCAAGGTAGTGGGGTGATAATAGCCTCTGAGGCACTGATTTTTAATGCAGGACCTCATTTCAAGGGGGCATGTGGATATAAGCAGGGTAATTTAAAGGTAGGATAGAGAATGTGCCTAATAGTAGCAGTGGGGGGGATAGATGCCATGCTGGAAGGGGCACTCGGTAGAGACTGTGAGGAAATATTGCAGAGTGGATAGTACCGCGCAGAGAGAATATGTGTGGACTTATAGTAGCAGTGGGGGGATAATATGGCTTCTCTAGAGGCCAAGAAGAGACTAGTCCGGGCTGCAGGTAAAACAATTAATAGGGAACATTATGAATTATTATTACGTTTGCTACTAGATCATGATACACAGCCGCACGCTTAACTTAACCAAATTTTTAACAGCAAATTGGAGAACTTGAGGTACCTGAACGGTATTATACCTTCTGAGTTATTCTAACTGACTCACCTCGAAGAGAGCCAATCTCCATTCTCAAACTTGCATATCACATCGCTAGATATCAGATCCCTTCTGTATCTGTATAACCTATTAAAGGTGAGCAAAAGTCGTAATGTCAACGCACTTCTGCGGCAGTAAAACACTAACTCTGAAGAGATTCACTGGTAGGTTGTGAGAAAAAAGTTGACACCACATTACGCGGCATATAAAGATAAGTCTACAACACGTTGATTTTCTTACGCAGGCGTCCATAATGCCATGGATGAACAAAAGCTCTTACCGCAGTCTGAGATTGAACCTCTGTTGAACCCAGCCCCATAGTTGCCGGTCTTAATCTACCGGAGACGGATGGACGGGAGAACCTGCTCGAGGTAGTGCTGCTTGTTTAGCTCGAGGATGGTTTCAACTGCTATTAGGACCTGTGCTTCTAGACATGGTGTTCGCTCAGGTTGCATTCACAGAATGAAAGAGAAGCAACCCTTGGGAGTCTCAATGTGCTAAGACATCATAGATTTGGTTCAAAGGTCCAAACAGGGTCTACTCAACCTAATGTTGCCCCTGCATTTACCACCCAAGTCACTTTCATCACTGACCTGGTTGTTTGTGCGCTGCATATCTATTTTGCCATTCTGCTTGAGATTATGCAACGCCAATTAACTGGTGTAAACCAAAGTGAACCTCATATTATATCTCTAGTCTAGATTGGATGCCTGAGAGAAAGGAATGATTCTCCCAATCATCTATACTGGACACAACTCCAAACTCTCAACTGATAGGTTTAATTATGTTGCTTTTGGGGATAGCAGCTCCTTAATGGATTCGATAACATTGTCTATGCTCTTTGCGAACTTCATTGATCTGGGCATTAGAGAGCATGTAAACTAATGATACAAATAATTGGTGTGATCTTAGAAATAGTTCATAATCCTGGCACGTTCCAAGACCCTTCTGACCCATCCACTTTCTACTTTAAGCTCTATGGCCTCATGCTAGTTTACCTTAATTGTGGTTTCTTCCACACAGCTGATTACATTTCTCAGTGGATTGACCCTGCCTATTAAATTTTAAGATCAGACTCATAATAGTTTGACTCTGCACTTCAGGTGACCCTGTCTTTAATTCGGCAGATCCCTGATAACGGTTAACCCAGGATTAGAGACATCGCACACAAGCGGTGGCCTGGCCGTGGTCAGATGAACTGATAGTGATGAGGAAGAGGCTGGAGATGTGAAGGGCGCTCTGTTAGCCAGTTTTATAAATGTTGAATTAAGCATTTTTGTAGGTCCAAGGGTAGATTGGCTTGAGTACTTGGTTGCTTCTGTCAGTGACTGTTGCCCAGGAGGACGGTTGCATTCTTCTTAGGGAAGTTGTGTTAGTGACCAAGTGGTATATGAAGTATAGAGGAGCAATACAAGCTAGTGGGTGCAAGTAGGAGACATGCTATGGGTTGGGGAAAGAACGATACTTGAAGCATGAGGAGCAATATGGGGGGGGTTTAAGGGGCAACTAGGTGCTTGGATTCAACACGGACAGAATAAGAAAAGTGCCTCTAAGGGTGGGCATTATATATCTTGAAATGGAAGCGAGCAAGGTACTGAATTGGGAGGTCACAAATTTCTTTTACAGAATGTAGCTTTCTGGCTTATTGGATGATTGGGTTTATGGAGGACCATGGATGACATGCTTTAAGGTAGAGGGAGCATCGGCATCAAGGATAATAGGTGGTGAGCACATTTAAGGTGGTTAAACCATATTGAGAGGTGGCTGGCATACCTTGAGAGATATGGCTGGTTTCTATATCTAAAGTTGGGTGACCATCGCATTAGGAACGTGCTGGATAGTTGATATAAATCACTGATTTTAGAGAGTGAGGAGAAGGCGGCAATTTAAGCATTGCTAGGAATGCTAAGCAGATTGAAGCAAATTTTTAGTAGGCGGGATGTTTAATGTTATCACTGGATGTTTCTCACTCAGCGTATTGCTTTAGACTGGACTTGTGCCTTATTCTCGCAGTGGTGTGCTTATACAGTAAAGGTGAACTGTAGACCTCGCACTTATGGTAGTTTACTGTACAGTCTCAGTATGTATGGAGCATCATCTCAGTGTGGGAATGCTTAGAGATGAAGGACGAGATGGATCGTTACACCTGATTGTTGAGTTGAGGGGCATAACATTAGGTTGGCAATAGATAATCTAGACAAGATGGTCGTCGCCATAGATATGAATTCCGTGGTTGCGCAATGATGCTCATACGGAGTGCTTGGAAATTTTATCACTAAATAGTTGCTAGCAGGCTGTGGTGGTTGGGTACTCATATATCTTAGTGGCCATCTTTCTAGGGGTTTTAGGCTCTCTGATAGAGCGTCAACAAGTTGTTATGGTAAGGGGTGGTATGAGGATGGCTCAAGGTGGACATATCACCAAAGCTCTCTGACAGTGGAGGGCTTGGAAAGTTACAGCCACTATAATGGGTGGACTGAACCGCTCATTGGTACACTGACACAAAAAGACTGCTGTGGAGAGCCTTATATTCACTTAGGTGGGACAAGCTCTGTGAGAACAGAAACCTAAGGAAAGTTCACTTAAGGTGGACAAGCTCTCTGACAGACTGGAAAGTTCACTTAAGGTGGACCATAAGCTTATTGTTGGGGCTACACTCATTTCTTGCGTCTGCAAAGTGCTCTCTGGAGTAACAACTGTATTTTCCACAAATATAGACTCGGGCAGCCATGAACTCAACAAGGAAGTTGTAAGTAATAAAGTCTGAGGAGCTTCTGTAGCCAGGTCACTGCTGGCATAATAATCAACGGTGGAAGTGTAGATTGACGGCACCACAGTATCTGCATCAGAAAATGGGGACGAAGGCAGCAATGTGGAGTTAGCACCAGTAGAACTTGAGGTAAACAGAAACTCAGACTCCAACTGTAGGGAGGACGTTGCCTCCCAAAGCTCAGAAGACTCCGAGAAGACATTGGAACTGTTCTGTCCCCAGTCACTGCTGGGAAATGGAGTGAGCGAGGCAACTAAGTAAGGAGTTGAGGTTTGCCAAGGTGTAAAATCTATAGTATCCACTGTCGATAGTAAACTGGATTCCAGTAAGGAGCTACTGAGAGAAAATTCTGGTGTTGAAATCACAGCAGACAAGCCCTGAGAAAAGATCGATGAACGTTCATTAAATTCCAAAGAAAACAGAGATGTAGAAATTTCTTCAGAGAATAAAGGCAACGTGCTGCTTGGTTCCAGAAGAGAAACCACAGTCCAGTGAGAAGAAAACACAGAAGAAACAGTCTCAGGTTCTTCCAGAGGAAACAGCGTTTCACTAAGATGCATTACAGATTCAGCATTGGTGGATGCCGTGTCTTTTATTGCGTTCACAGTTTCAAAAACAGATTGGTCGAGGGAAGCAAGAGTCCCGTGGGTATTAGATGTAGAGGCAGAAGGTGATTCCAGTTCTAAAAAGTCAGTGGAATAAAATGTTGAGTCCATAAAAGTTGACTTGGCCACTGTGTTCCCAAGCTCAGAAAAATCACGTGGTTCCAGTTCCATACTAAGTGACGGCAGAAGGGTGGACAATGGCGTCTCCATGATGCTGGTATCTAAAAGACTTGAGAAATCTAATGAAGCTACTTGCCAAGAAGATAATGAAACAACCGGCCATGAAGGGAAGACGCTGACAAAGGTTTCATGGTTGGACCCTTCCAAAACCTCCGTTTCTCGTACCATGCTGGTCAGAAAGCCTTTTCCAGTCAATGCTGATGGTTTAATCAATATGGTTTCTAAAAGTTCCCTTGATTCCGAGTCAAGCTTGGATGAAGCAACATCTAAAATAAGATCCAGTGTCTCATGTGCAAAAGTAAAAGTGGGAGTAGAACTTACCGTGAAGCTCTCATCTCCACTTGTCTCCAGAGGACTTCTAGAAAAATCTATAAAACTGGCCGTAAAACCTGATTTAATGGGATTGGACGGCAAAGACGTCTGAGCAGTTGATAGCCATATTCTTGAAAATAGAGTTTGTAAAGCATTTCTACTTGTAAGGGAGTTGGAATCCTCTGAGCTGGTTTGAGTTGGTTGGCTAACTGGGGCATCAAGAGAAGTAGGTGGCCGTGCACTAGAAGCCCCAAGTGTATCTTCAATAATTGAAGACTGAGACAAGGTATCTGTCCAAAAAATTGAGCTACAAAAAATTGAGCTACACTCTTCTAAACTTGGTGATGCTGAAAATAGAGTTTGTAAAGCATTCCTATTTGTAAGGGAGTTGGAACCCTCTGAGCTGGTTTGAGTTGGTTTGCTAACTGGGGCATCAAGAGAAGTAGGTGGCCTTGCACTAGAGGCCCCAAGTGTATCTTCAATAATGTCAGACTGAGACAAGGTATCTGTCCAAAAAATTGAGCTACACTCTTCTAGACTTGGCGATGCTGATAAATGTTCTCCATATGATGACGTTTCTTGGGCAATCCCAGCAGAGGTAGCCACAATGTGTTCTGGAGAAACTAAAGCTGGATCGTTCAGACTAGAATCTAGAGTTATGGGGAGGTCTCCTGTTTCCCTGGCGACTGAAGAATAAAGGATGGTAGAACTCAACGGAGGTGCTTCATCTGCAGCCATTGAATTATACGATACAGGAGAGGAGGCCATAGATGTGGTTAACTGGAAATTAGAGGTTGAGTCTTGTAAAACTTGGTCCACCAAAACATCAGTGTTGGAGTTTGCATAATTCCCGTTTTGTAAAAGATCCGGAGACTGGGTGATGATGATTCTACTGGAGACTGGTTCCAATGATGGGGGGAATGGAAACGGTTCATCAGGTGTTATGGTCTTCAATGGGTTTTGGGTTTCTTCTAACATGCTGCTTCCATTCAATCGCAAAGGGCCCCAAGACTTGGTGTCTGTATCAAAAAAAAAGGGGGAAATGTAAGTAGTCAAGAACAACATTTACCTACATTTTGCACAACTCTGCTCATTAACTTCAATAGACCAAGTCTGCCCCGGATACTGTACTGGGGGCAAATGTGGGCAACTTGGGAAGGGAAGGTAGGACATTATGATAAGGGCCTTCAACTGTGCCTGGTCATGGTATAAAGGAAGCCCTATACTAAACACAAGGCCAAAGGAAGTATTAAGCACAGGGTTCTCTTCTGTCTAAGTGCACTGCCCCTTACACCGGGTGATTAAATATACGAGCAACTGGAAATCAATAGGGTAACGTGATTGACTGGATCACAATTCCTAAAAAGATCAAATACCTAGAAACTGATCAACTGAGCAAGTGCCAACACATTTCAACAGTACTTAAGACCTAAACATGACCAGGAGCAAGAGTATTAAGTGGCAAGATATTACTTTAGTAATATCCTGCCGTGTGATCTGGGGTAATATACATGGAATTGGCACTGTATTTATCCTGCTGTGGGTTCTGGGGTATTATACATGGAATTGGCACTGTATTTATCCTGCTGTGGGTTCTGGGGTATTATACATGGAATTGGCACTGTATTTATCCTGCTGTGTGTTCTGGGGTATTATACATGGAATTGGCACTGTATTTATCCTGCTGTGGGTTCTGGGGTATTATACATGGAACTGGCCCTGTATTTATCCTGCTGTGGGTTCTGGGGTATTAAACATGGAATTGGCACTGTATTTATCCTGCCGTGTGTTCTGGGGTAATTTACATGGAATTGGCCCTGTATTTATCCTGCTGTGGGTTCTGGGGTATTATACATGGAATTGGCCCTGTATTTATCCTGCTGTGGGTTCTGGGGTATTATACATGGAATTGGCACTGTATTTATCCTGCTGTGGGTTCTGGGGTATTATACATGGAATTGGCACTGTATTTATCCTGCTGTGGGTTCTGGGGTATTATACATGGAATTGGCACTGTATTTATCCTGCTGTGGGTTCTGGGGTATTATACATGGAATTGGCCCTGTATTTATCCTGCTGTGGGTTCTGGGGTATTATACATGGAATTGGCACTGTATTTATCCTGCTGTGGGTTCTGGGGTATTATACATGGAATTGGCACTGTATTTATCCTGCTGTGGGTTCTGGGGTATTATACATGGAATTGGCACTGTATTTATCCTGCTGTGGGTTCTGGGGTATTATACATGGAATTGGCACTGTATTTATCCTGTGTCTATTAAAAGTGGCACTGTTGTCTAAAAGACTAGATTTGGGTTATAATTACAGCATTAGGAATTTCCCAGGAATTCTCGGCGCCCGCGGGAAGGCAGAATGTGGATCTGGAGGAATGGTGCTAATACCGCTTTAAATAAACCAATAAAACACGCATTCCGAGGCCTTAGAACATATGTTGACCAAGCAGCACAAGTTAATGGGTAGCACTCGCTCTAGAGCGGTGTCTGGGATCAGGAATAGGAACGGGTGGGCGAAAGGGAGAAGAGGATTTTGTTGTCTGGGAAGAGGACAGTGGAGTAAACGACACGGGGTTTGATTGATGAGTCTGTGATAGTGGCGCACAAAAGGGAAGGCTTCATTAAAATTCAGCTCGCTCAGTCTCCTAGTAACTCGTTATTCCTCCTGGGAGCCCGAGTCTCAAACATTTATCATTTGTGGCAAACACTGCAACACACGGATAAAAGCAATATTTAGGGACTTCTCAGGTCTCAGAAAGAGGCACCAATGATGCCAAAAAGCCTTTTTTTATCCAATCGGAATCTTGGTTTAATGCCGTACATTTTAATGAAAGGTTGGAGAGGTTTAAACTTCCTTCACCCAACACCAATGAATATCCTACAAACACACAGCAGAGATCTGGGGTATTAAACATGGAACTGTATTTATCTGACATGTGTTCTGGGGTATTATACATGGAATTGCCACTGTATTTATCCTGCTGTGGGTTCTGGGGTATTATACATGGAATTGGCACTGTATTTATCCCGCTGTGGGTTCTGGGGTATTATACATGGAATTGCCACTGTATTTATCCTGCTGTGGGTTCTGGGGTATTATACATGGAATTGGCACTGTATTTATCCTGCTGTGGGTTCTGGGGTATTATACATGGAATTGGCACTGTATTTATCCTGCTGTGGGTTCTGGGGTATTATACATGGAATTGGCACTGTATTTATCCTGCTGTGGGTTCTGGGGTATTATATATGGAATTGGCACTGTATTTATCCTGCTGTGGGTTCTGGGGTATTATACATGGAATTGGCACTGTATTTATCCTGCTGTGGGTTCTGGGGTATTATACATGGAATTGGCCCTGTATTTATCCTGCTGTGGGTTCTGGGGTATTATACATGGAATTGGCACTGTATTTATCCTCTGTGGGTTCTGGGGTATTATACATGGAATTGGCACTGTATTTATCTGCCATGTGTTCTGGGGTATTATACATGGAATTGGCACTGTATTTATCTGCCATGTGTTCTGGGGTATTATACATGGAATTGGCCCTGTATTTATCCTGCTGTGGGTTCTGGGGTATTATACATGGAATTGGCACTGTATTTATCTGCCATGTGTTCTGGGGTATTATACATGGAATTGGCACTGTATTTATCCTCTGTGGGTTCTGGGGTATTATACATGGAATTGGCACTGTATTTATCTGCCATGTGTTCTGGGGTATTATACATGGAATTGGCACTGTATTTATCTGCCATGTGTTCTGGGGTATTATACATGGAATTGGCGCTGTATTTATCCTGCTGTGGGTTCTGGGGTATTATACATGGAATTGGCACTGTATTTATCCTGCTGTGGGTTCTGGGGTATTATACATGGAATTGGCCCTGTATTTATCCTGCTGTGGGTTCTGGGGTATTATACATGGAATTGGCACTGTATTTATCTGCCATGTGTTCTGGGGTATTATACATGGAATTGGCCCTGTATTTATCCTGCTGTGGGTTCTGGGGTATTATACATGGAATTGGCACTGTATTTATCCTGCTGTGGGTTCTGGGGTATTATACATGGAATTGGCACTGTATTTATCCTGCTGTGGGTTCTGGGGCATTATACATGGAATTGGCACTGTATTTATCCTGCTGTGGGTTCTGGGGCATTATACATGAAATTGGTGCTGTATTTATAAGACAACAGGAAGATGCCTGACATGGTGGAGAGACTTAACAATCTCATTGATCAATTCTCTAGCATCTTTAATTAAGTTTTTGGTCAGTAAAATTCTCATTGGTGAATTGTTTTGCATGTGTAATTTCATTTTTCATCAACTTCTATAGAGAACTAGGGGGCGCAGTGGGACAGCATTATGGTTTGGGATTAGTGTCCCATGAAATCAGGTGCCAGAAGCCTATCCTCCTGTCTGTCCTCCCCAGAGGTTCTGAATCTCCCTAAGCTTGGCCAGTAACATTATGACTGAGGAGGGCAATGGCAGCCCAGTTGGCTGTAAGTACAGTATACTGTTATACTGCACATACAGCCAACGCTGCCATATTGCGGCCACACAATTCACATAAAGTGGCTACTTAGCTATGCAGCAGAAGGCAGAATAACAAGCCGTTACTCACTAATCAGATTAGCAGCCGGAGGGCCACACGTGTAGGACACGGACAATACAAACAATATCCCTTATAGAGACAGGTGGCAGGTGAGAGAGAGAGGATTTTGTTCTTAAGCCGATTTCTCTCTCTCTAAGGAGACAGAATAGAATATGCTGCCGCGTATATTTCTACCCGGGGAGACGAAAGCAAATGAAGGCTACCGGCTTATTCACTTCTGGGTCACGGACAAAAGGCGAAGCTTTATCTTAATACATGCATGGGGCAGACGTAAAGCTAGTCAGCAGGGAAACTAGCGAGCAATCTATTTGTCAGTTCATCAACCTAACTTTTTTTTTTTCCAGCTGCAACCAACCATGCTGTGAGTCCTTGACAGATTTTCCCCTGCTTTCATTGGCTGATTCCAAAATGAGTCAGCAGTTAGCAATGCACTACCGAATGACACACAGCAAGTTTGAGTTGACTCAAGAAAGGGAAAATGTGGGGGGGAGGGGGGCTGAAAATGTGGGGGGGGGGGGCTAAGCTTCTTTGGACTGAAGCACCAGTACCAGTCCCATTCAGGGGAACGGAAAATGGCAGGGGCAGTTAAATATGATCAAGGGTGTCCAGCTGGAAACCCACAGGCTAGATGTGCCCCCCACCCCCCAAAAAGGATTTTTATGGCCCTCAGTCTGCTTAAAAGCTCCATAGACATTATAAATAATCAGCCCACTACATGTAATAAGTTGGACAGTGCTGATATAGACAATGCATAGTTATAGGGCTATTGCACACAAGCTGGGGCACACTAGGCAACCCAGCTGGCTACCTCTCCCCCCCCCCCATGCATGCCCCCTAGTATCCATACACGGGCCAAAAGTATATATACCCTACGAAGGCCTTTACACTGTCCCACCTTTGTATTGTTCTGGAACGACCAACACCATTTTCAAACCTGCCCAATGGTTAAACCTAAACATATCGGAGGGGGCACTGGGGTATCAGGCAGAATCGCCTGGAACATCTCGAATTTTTCCACTTGACACACTCGGCATTTTCTTACAGTAAAAACCCCCTTAAGTAGACACAGTGGTGAAAGGGTTAACACGGGGATCCCCAACCTTTCTTACTCGTGAGCCACACTCAAATTTAAAAAGATGTTCTTTGGGGAGGCCAAAGAAAGGCTGTGATTGGCTATTTGGAAGCCCCATGTGGACTGTTAGGGTGAAGACACACGGAGCTACTTAGTAGCAGCTACTTGTAGTAGCTTCTAATATAGACAATGCTGATCATTTACTGATAATTGTCTCTACGTGTGTTTTAGCAGAGGCAATTCTCAGTACTGTCTATGGCAGGGGCTTTTATGATGTTTAGTAGCCATGAAAAAGTAGCTGCTACTAGTAGCTCAGTGTGTCTTCACCCTTAGCCTTGCTTGGAGTAAAACTGTATCTCTCTGCTTCCAAACGAGCCATAAATGTAAAAATGGGCACCTACTTTGAGGCCACTGGGGGAAACATCAAAATGGGGTGGTGTACACGTTGCCCCCGAGCTACTGATTGGGAATCACTGGGTTAACATTTCAGCAGAACTGGCCAAAATGGAGGGGGGGGGGGATAAGAGATAGAGAGAAGCTGAGTAATTCCATTCCTATTCTGCCCGTAGAGACCAATTCCTATCTTTCTGCACCTGTCAGCTCTATTGTACTGGGGGTCTCGGCGTGGTGGAAGCGCCTCACTTAATCACTGCCCCCCCCCCGGCCCAATTACCATAGCGCCATGGCAACGTCTATATGTGCCTAACGAGCAATAATACTCACATCTGTTTATTACTACAACTCCATCCTGCTATCAATTGCATTTATTGCTTTGTACTCCTTTCATTTCATTTCTCATTTAATATGCAAAAGGATCCTCCAATCAGGATTCCCTATGGTTTATCCTAGACTACAAGCCGCACACACTTGCCACGTGACAACCCTAAATACCCCAAAGACAGACAGCTGGATACAGATGGATGGAAGGGCTACATTGCTGCCAGCATTTAGCCCCAGCAGGAGGACCCCTATGTACAGGAGTACCCCTATGTATAAGGGGAATATGGTGGCCATCTTTGCTAACACTGACTTGCTATGTTTTATTCAGTCTGATTCCCATATACAATCTTCATGGTAACAACTACGTAACCCTGTTCTTTCCCCTAAAGCAGGTGAACGTATGGGCATCAGCGGCTAACGAGTTGATTCCCTCCGACGGAATCTCAGAAGTAATTACCCACGCTGCATTCTGCCTGGCTTTGTGAATTGATTCGCTCTGACGGAATCTCTGACAAAAAGGCCAGAGATTCTACGTTTTTTTTTTCTTTTTTACGAATTCTCTCTCTATCTACAATGAAGAGTGGGACAGCTTTATGGCATTTAGTTCCCCTTTAAACATATAAACAGTGCTATATCCTCCCTTCTGATGTCTGATCACAGGGTAATTGCAGCAGCCAGAACTGCCCAGAAATAGCCCTATGCTAAAAAAAAGAGCAACATGATTGGTGCCTGTAGGCACGACTCTCATTGGAGCATTTTTATGCATTTGTAATTGATTTGGGCTACTTATTTTAAAGGGAAAGTAAGCCCAACTGCAATACTGTCCAACTGAGCCCCCCGAGTTATCCATAGATGTTACCAAAAAATGTATAGATGCCATAAAATTCACCAATGAGAATTCTACTGACTAAAAATCTCATTATAAATGCAAGAGAAGTGACCAATGAGAATGCTGATTCCCAGCACTGTGTCGGCCATCTTGCTGGTACCTTACATATAGAGATAATGATGGCATTTTTCCCGTCATTATATGGCACAGGAATCAGACATGGGGATAAAGGGACAGACTTGTTCAGTGCTGGGAAACTGTGCTTATTGCTCCCAACTCCAATTGCAGGAACAGAGAACAGGGAGCCGGATTTACTCACATCAGCTGGGATTCTCATTGGGGGGTTTCTTGCATTTTAATGGGGGACAGTTTTATTGGGCAATATTGCTTTAAGAATACAACCCTGATGTTGCTGGACTACAGCTCCCTTCATTATATGTTACATTATTCTGGGATTTGTAGTCCAGCAACAACTAAATAAAGTTTGGTTGAGCCGCACAGTGCAGCAGGGTTTAGTTCCCCTTTAAACATATAAACAATGCCATAACCTTCCGTCTGATGTTTGATTACAGGGTAATATCAGCAGCCAGAACTGCCCAGAAATCTATAGGTATGGTTCTCAAGGGATTTTTGTGCACTTGTAATGGAGTCTGGGCTGATTACTCTGAAGAGCCGAGTCTTGAGATGCCTTCTAGGCAGGCAGCATAGAGGAAAAAAAGATCGGCCCAGTCACGCGTGGCATGGAAGCTATTCATAAGAAAATGCACCTCCAAGTCAGTTCAGGTTTATCTGAAAAGCCACAGAGCAGAGAAAAAGACAGAACTGGGACCCTCACGTCATGTCAGAAGGTTGAGCTATATATGGATATTGTGAGTTGTTACTTATGAGGATATTCTAGCAACCCAGCTGCATTAAGGGGTTAATGGATGGTGCATAGCAGAGTGGGGGGGCCAAGTTGCAAATCTGGCTCCTGGGCCCATGTTTAGTTTTCCCCCCAGGAGATAAAATTAATCCTGGCAGTTAAAAGAAGAAGGAAACTAATGACAAGTGTTAGTTGGTGGAGAATGCGGACAGGGCCCCGGTTGGTATATTCAGTATCCATATCAAACAAACACATTCTGTAAAGACAAGAGGAAGGGTGGCTCTGCGAAAGGAGGCCCCATATAGCTGCTATATTAGAAATGGGCAAGATCAGCCTTAACCCCCTGAACAATACACTGCTTTAGGCTAGCATTGAATTCATTTTGTTCTATAGGTTGCAATATTTAACCCCTTAAGTGCCGCAAATCTGGCACCTGGGACCATGTTTAGTTGTTACTCTTTCCCCCAGGAGATAAAATTAACCCCGGCAGTCACAAGAAGAGAAGAGGGAAACTAATGACAAGCGGTACTTGGTGGAGAATGCGGACAGAGCCCTGGTTGGTATATTCAGTATCCATATCAAACAAAAATACTCTGTAAAGACAAGAGAAAGGGTGGCTCTGCGAAAGGAGGCCCCATATAGCTGCTATATTAGAAATGGGCAAGATCAGCCTTAACCCCCTGAACAATACATTCCTTTAGGCTAGCGCTGAATTCATTTTGTTCTATAGGTTGCAATAATTAACCCCTTAAATGCCGCAAATCTGGCACCTGGGCCCATGTTTAGTTGTTACTCTTTCCCCCAGGAGATAAAATTAACCCTGGCAGTCACAAGAAGAGAAGGAAACTAATGCCAAGCGGTACTTGGTGGAGAATGCGGACAGAACCCTGGTTGGTATATTCAGTATCCATATCAAACAAACACATTCTGTAAAGACAAGAGGAAGGGTGGCTCTGTGAAGGGGGTTCCAAAACTATATTAGAAATGGGCAGCAAGATCAGTCTTAACCCCCTGAACAATACATTCCTTTAGGCTAGCGCTGAATTCATTTTGTCCTATAGGTTGCAATAATTAACCCCTTAAGTGCCGCAAATCTGGCACCTGGGCCCATGTTTAGTTGTTACTCTTTCCCCCAGGAGTTAAAATTAACCCCGATAAAAGAAGAGAAGAGGGAAACTAATGACAAGCGGTACTTGGTGGAGAATGCGGACAGAACCCTGGTTGGTATATTCAGTATCCATATCAAACAAACACATTCTGTAAAGACAAGAGGAAGGGTGGCTCTGCGAAGGGGGTTCCAAAACTATATTAGAAATGGGCAGCAAGATCAGTCTTAACCCCCTGAACAATACACTGCTTTAGGCTAGCGCTGAATTCATTTTGCCCTATAGGTTGCAATAATTAACCCCTTAAATGCCGCAAATCTGGCAGCTGGGCCCATGTTTAGTTGTTACTCTTTCCCCCAGGAGATAAAATTAACCCAGTTAAAAGAAGAGAAGAAGGAAACTAATGACAAGCGGTACTTGGTGGAGAATGCGGACAGAGCCCTGGTTGGTATATTCAGTATCCATATCAAACAAAAATACTCTGTAAAGACAAGAGAAAGGGTGGCTCTGCGAAAGGAGGCCCCATATAGCTGCTATATTAGAAATGGGCAAGATCAGCCTTAACCCCCTGAACAATACACTGCTTTAGGCTAGCATTGAATTCATTTTGTTCTATAGGTTGCAATATTTAACCCCTTAAGTGCCGCAAATCTGGCAGCTGGGCCCATGTTTAGTTGTTACTCTTTCCCCCAGGAGATAAAATTAACCCCGGCAGTCACAAGAAGAGAAGGAAACTAATGCCAAGCGGTACTTGGTGGAGAATGCGGACAGAACCCTGGTTGGTATATTCAGTATCCATATCAAACAAACACATTCTGTAAAGACAAGAGGAAGGGTGGCTCTGTGAAGGGGGCTCCAAAACTATATTAGAAATGGGCAGCAAGATCAGTCTTAACCCCCTGAACAATACACTGCTTTAGGCTAGAGCTGAATTCATTTTGTTCTATAGGTTGCAATATTTAACCTCTTAAGTGCCGCAAATCTGGCACCTGGGACCATGTTTAGTTGTTACTCTTTCCCCCAGGAGATAAAATTAACCCCGGCAGTCACAAGAAGAGAAGGAAACTAATGACAAGCGGTACTTGGTGGAGAATGCGGACATGTCCCTGGTTGGTATATTCAGTATCCATATCAAACAAACATTCTGTAAAGACAAGAGGAAGGGTGGCTCTGCGAAGGGGGCTCCAAAACTATATTAGAAATGGGCAAGATCAGTCTTAACCCCCTGAACAATACATTCCTTTAGGCTAGCGCTGAATTCATTTTGTTCTATAGGTTGCATTAATTAACCCCTTAAGTGTCGCAAATCTGGCAGCTGGGCCCATGTTTAGTTGTTACTCTTTCCCCCAGGAGATAAAATTAACCCCGTTAAAAGAAGAGAAGGAGGAAATTAATGACAAGGGGTACTTGGTGGAGAATGCGGACAGGGCCCCGGTTGGTATATTCAGTATCCATATCAAACAAAAATACTCAGTAAAGACAAGAGGAAGGGTGGCTCTGCGAAAGGAGGCCCCATATAGCTGCTATATTAGAAATGGGCAAGATCAGCCTTAACCCCCTGAACAATACACTGCTTTAGGCTAGCATTGAATTAATTTTGTTCTATAGGTTGCAATAATTAACCCCTTAAGTGCCGCAAATCTGGCACCTGGGCCCATGTTTAGTTGTTACTCTTTCCCCCAGGAGATAAAATTAACCCCGTTAAAAGAAGAGAAGGAGGAAATTAATGACAAGGGGTACTTGGTGGAGAATGCGGACAGGCACTGAATTAATTTTGTTCTATAGGTTGCAAAATTTAACCTCTTAAGTACTCTTTCCCCCAGGAGATAAAATTAACCCCGTTAAAAAAAGAGAAGAAGGAAACTAATGACAAGGGGTACTTGGTGGAGGTTACATTTGCTACAGAATTCCTCTGAGTGCCCACGGCTTGAGAGGAGCCCAGAGCCGAGATTACATACAAATATTGACTGATAAAAGGGGTAGAGAAGGTCTTGCTCAACAGAGCTTACAATCTAAAAGTTATTATTATAGGGTCCACAACTGTCAGACACAATACTGAAGCAGGCAGTAACATGTGCAGCTATATATATATATTTGCACCCCGCTGGAATTAGTCTCATGTTTTGGGGGGTCAAAACTCCCCATCAAGAATGCCCCCAATGGATTCCACAGAGCATACAACATTCTCAGACAGGGACGGAAATAAATGCGAGTGGGTTTCATTTTTGCGCAGCTGTTAGAAAATTTGTTATTTTAGAGCGACAAATGTGGCCGAGGCTCCCCGGCACAGCCTCAACCTCCAGACGGATTAAGCTACGGTGTCCCATCGGGCCCAAATGTCCCTGCAAAGGCACAGCTGCTTTCTTTGTTGCAGATCCTTCACCCGTTTTTCGGTGGGAGATGGAAAGGTTCCAGCGGTTTCATTCATTAAAGGCATTATGTACAGCTTATGGTTGTATTCAACCTGTGTTTGGAGGCTGTTGATGTCACAATGGTATTACTGGCTAGTTACCCACTCCAATTAATGTACAGGTACATTAAATAAACCCAATAGGGCTGTTCTGCCCCAATAAGGGGTAATTATATCTTAGTTGGGATCAAGTACAGGTACTGTTTTATTATTACAGAGAAAAGGGAATCATTTAACCATTAAATAAACCCAATAGGGCTGTTCTGCCCCAATAAGGGGTAATTATATCTTAGTTGGGATCAAGTACAGGTACTGTTTTATTATTACAGAGAAAAGGGAATCATTTAACCATTAAATAAACCCAATAGGGCTGTTCTGCCCCCAATAAGGGGTAATTATATCTTAGTTGGGATCAAGTACAGGTACTGTTTTATTATTACAGAGAAAAGGGAATCATTTAACCATGAAATAAACCCAATAGGGCTGTTCTGCCCCCAATAAGGGGTAATTATATCTTAGTTGGGATCAAGTACAGGTACTGTTTTATTATTACAGAGAAAAGGGAATCATTTAACCATGAAATAAACCCAATAGGGCTGTTCTGCCCCCAATAAGGGGTAATTATATCTTAGTTGGGATCAAGTACAGGTACTGTTTTATTATTACAGAGAAAAGGGAATCATTTAACCATTAAATAAACCCAATAGGGCTGTTCTGCCCCCAATAAGGGGTAATTATATCTTAGTTGGGATCAAGTACAGGTACTGTTTTATTATTACAGAGAAAAGGGAATCATTTAACCATTAAATAAACCCAATAGGGCTGTTCTGCCCCAATAAGGGGTAATTATATCTTAGTTGGGATCAAGTACAGGTACTGTTTTATTATTACAGAGAAAAGGGAATCATTTAACCATGAAATAAACCCAATAGGGCTGTTCTGCCCCAATAAGGGGTAATTATATCTTAGTTGGGATCAAGTACAGGTACTGTTTTATTATTACAGAGAAAAGGGAATCATTTAACCATTAAATAAACCCAATAGGGCTGTTCTGCCCCAATAAGGGGTAATTATATCTTAGTTGGGATCAATTACAGGTACTGTTTTATTATTACAGAGAAAAAGGAAACCATTTTTAAAAATGTGAATTATTTGATTAGAATGGAGTCTATGGGAGTTTTTACATTTGCTCCTACAGATACAGTCCCTATAGACTGGGGGGGGTCAGCTTTAAGACTCCTTTGCGCAGGAATGCACTAACAAACACCCCTGTGTAAGAGTCCTTAGCAGCGTAATTTCTTATAAAAAAAAAAAACAGACATGGATTTATCCAGAGGCTCATTGAGGGGACTGTGTCGTCGCCCCCATTCACAGCTGATAAATTACACACTAGGCTGATTATAGTAAAAAAAAAATGGGACCACCATTTGAACAATCAATTTAATCAAATTAAATGGGTGATGGCAACTCCCCCATTGAATTTCTACTGTTTCCATTGCAAGTCAGGTAATTATTAAATTCCAGCTGCCAAAACCTGGGTCTGGTGGGGGGCGCTGTTCTACTGCAATCTATGGTAAAAGCATTGGAACTTAGCAAAACAGGTGAGACAAGGTACTGCAAGAGACCGTGCTACTAAAAGTAAGATGCATCAGTGAGTAATTTAGGGTGAAATGATGATGTCTGGAGAGTCTTTTTCTTTTTTTGGCCCGGGGGGGGGGGGGGAGGCAAGCTTTTAATTCTGTTGTTTCTGATGTCGGCCGAGCGTATTACGTCTGTGCTTATGGAGCAGCCGCTGGCTGGAGTCCCGGCATTTCTTAATCTTTCATGAATGAGCGCAGGAAGTAAGGTCACCCCGCTGTCTAATTCGAACCATCTCCTGAAACAACAGGCACGGCCAGCAATCCCAGCATGCACTTGGGAGAGGAGCCCCTAGGATATCTGCCATTTGTGCCATTCCTTTCAACCAATGAGAGGGATTTTTAACTCTCTCTGTGATCACTCTGCGTTTAGTTACCCTTTAGCGTCACATTTCTGTGCAAAGTTTTTACCAACAATGCAATATTTCCCTGGGTACCGTTATGGCAGGGTAATGTCACGCAGGTCTCCCTAATGTAGAAGAGTGCAAAGCTCTACAGCATAGGGAGACCTGCGTGGGTCTCAAATATGCCACCAGAAGACCTCCATTCTCTTAATACACTTTGGGAGATCTCCAAAGAGGCTGCCAGATCCAGCAGGGGGCGCTAATGAGCCTAATGAGCAGAATGCAGATGATTTATTCCCGTTTACACGGAGCCGTTATCTGCACGGAGCTGGGTGGTCTCCCTTCCTGGAATCTCAGCAGCAACAACATCACAACCGCAGGTTAAAAAAATTGGTCTCGTCTGGTCAGATTTGCTCTGGTTATCAGGGGCGCGGGGAGTTTATTTTGGCAGTTACCTAGTTACCCTCCATGACATCACCCTCTGTGGCATGCTGGGAACGTGATCCCTGGTGACTGGCGAGAGAATACTAATTAGTGACTGTGAGTTGGTAAATACTCAGTAATGAGCTGGCACCCCGGGGATTGGGCTTCTCTTCCCTCTCTGAGCTGAGTTACAGATATATAGAAACATTGGGGTAACAGTCACCCCGCTATAGTTCCAGGGGTACCCAGGGCACAAATAAGCACTTACCCCAAATCCCCCCCTAACTGGCCTTCAGGCTGGGCCCCCTTAGCCCATAACAAGGTTACAGATATATAGAAACATTGGGGTAACAGTCACCCTGCTATAGTTCCAGGGGTACCCAGGGCACAAATAAGCACTCACCCCAAATCCCCCCCTAACTGGCCTTCAGGCTGGGCCCCCTTAGCCCATAACAAGGTTACAGATATATAGAAACATTGGGGTAACAGTCACCCCGCTATAGTTCCAGGGGTACCCAGGGCACAAATAAGCACTCACCCCAAATCCCCCCCTAACTGGCCTTCAGGCTGGGCCCCCTTAGCCCATAACAAGGTTACAGATATATAGAAACATTGGGGTAACAGTCACCCTGCTATAGTTCCAGGGGTACCCAGGGCACAAATAAGCACTCACCCCAAATCCCCCCCTAACTGGCCTTCAGGCTGGGCCCCCTTAGCCCATAACAAGGTTACAGATATATAGAAACATTGGGGTAACAGTCACCCCGCTATAGTTCCCGGGGTACCCAGGGCACAAATAAGCACTCACCCCAAATCCCCCCCTAACTGGCCTTCAGGCTGGGCCCCCTTAGCCCATAACAAGGTTACAGATATGCACCAATATAACAAAAGGGAATAGCTAAAGGCTTTATATAACAGATACAATTTGCCAGGCACTATAAGGATATAATTTAAGTGGTAAATGATAGTTCCCCTTTAAACATCAGTCATTCGAAAACACACATTTCTGGTAAATCAAAAACATATTGGAAAACTCAGACAAGGCAGTTCTACAGCTTGAAATTTTTCTGGAGCCAACACAATACAGACAGGTCTTTGCCCAAACAAACAAGTTCCCTCCTTCACCAAGTTCCTGCTGATTTTTTTCAGCCCCACCCCTATATATAAGCTCCACCTACACCAATGGTTTACCAGAAAAAGGACACACTTCATATTTTCATTCTGCTACTGTACTGCACTGTCTAAGGGAAACACTATGGCACCTCCTACCCATATGTATAAATACAAATATACAGAGAAGGAATGTTCTGGGCACACAATAAGCTGTACCCCCATACTGTACTGTCTAAGGGAAACACTATGGCACCTCCTACCATATGTAATAAATACATATATACAGAGAAGGAATGTTCTGGGCACACAATAAGCTGTTCCCCATACTGTACTGTCTAAGGAAACACTATGGCACCCCCTACCATATGTATAAATACAAATATACAGAGAAGGAATGTTCTGGGCACACAATAAGCTGTACCCCCATACTGTACTGTCTAAGGGAAACACTATGGCACCTCCTACCCATATGTATAAATTACAAAATATACAGAGAAGGAATGTTCTGGGCACACAATAAGCTGTACCCCCAATACTGTACTGTCTAAGGAAACACATATGGCACCCCCCTACCCATATGTATAATACAAATATACAGAGAAGGAATGTTCTGGGCACACAATAGCTGTACCCCCATACTGTACTGTCTAAGGGAAACACTATGGCACCCCCTACCCATATGTATAAATACAAATATACAGAGAAGGAATGTTCTGGGCACACAATAAGCTGTTACCCCCATACTGTACTGTCTAAGGGAAACACTATGGCACCTCCTACCCATATGTATAAATACAAATATACAGAGAAGGAATGTTCTGGGCACACAATAAGCTGTACCCCCATACTGTACTGTCTAAGGGAAACACTATGGCACCTCCTACCCATATGTATAAATACAAATATACAGAGAAGGAATGTTCTGGGCACACAATAAGCTGTACCCCCATACTGTACTGTCTAAGGGAAACACTATGGCACCTCCTACCCATATGTATAAATACAAATATACAGAGAAGGAATGTTCTGGGCACACAATAAGCTGTACCCCCATACTGTACTGTCTAAGGGAAACACTATGGCACCCCCTACCCATATGTATAAATACAAATTAGCAACTTTTTTTCACTAGGAAAATGACCCTCTGTGCTTTAAATTTAGCTCAAACAGAGCCCAAGAACCCAAACTGTGCTCAGGCCCAAGAGCCCATCATCCCATTCGAATGCATGGGGGGGGGTATCTCTCATTTATTGCCCCTTACACACAGCACAGAATGAGGGTATCAGTAAGAGTATTGGTGGGAACACATAAGCCCCCCCACATCCCTATAACAGAAATGCTGAGGCCAGCCAGCCTGAGAATAATGGAGATCTAAGGATGCAATGAGTATCACTGACCACTAGGGGGTGCAAAAGTGCAACAATTATAGTCTTATATCTTATTATTATTAAGCCAGATCACTTCTGCTACACTGTAGGTTTTCAATAAAAGAACAGATCAAAATATAGATGAATTTATAATGTCATTTATGTGCAGCAAGGGGGCCCGAGGCAGAACCCCGGCCGCTGAAGGGCCCCGAAGAAAGTAGGCAGACAGAAGAGGTAAGTGCCTAGAGCCCCGCCCCCATCGTTGTGCCCTAGGTATGTACTTCTTCTAGCCCTAATTCCAGTTGTGATTATGCATCCCTGGTATATCCAATCTGCTCTAGAACAGTGATCTAGAACATAGTTCCTTAAGTCCTCCCTCTAATTAGCAATGCAAGCAGGGCCTGCCAATCAGGAGCCTGCACTCTTTCTAAAGGGAAAGTGCTCTCGGCGCCAAGGCCCTTGGGCTAATGTTACCAGAACATGGCACAAATTGCAGATATATATCTGGCTACAAGGGCCACACTGACTGCTTTTAATTTAAAGGGGAACCTAAACCTCAAATCAACAGGTAGACACTCCCCAGTAAATCACTATAACCTTATACTCCTGGTTGATGTTTTTCTCCTTGGGGAGAGTGTTCTGAAGCGCCCCACTGCCATCATGTGCCCTGCCCCCAGTACCCCAGGGTTGCCAGGTTGGCTGTTTTCCCACCAAATTGGGCTACTAATTTAAAGCCCAGGTGGGTTTCCAAAGTACAAACCCCCCCAAGGTACAGTTTTGGGCTATTTTTTGGAGCCTTGGCGGGTTTGTAGTTTGGAAACTAGCCACAGTTTTTTTCCCCCCTTAGGATGCCTGTCCCAATGCATGCTGGGTAATGTAGTTTGTATCTAACAATTAGCCTACAGCTAGGATTAACATAAAACTACAATACCCAGCATGCAATTGGACAGTATAGCCAGAACCTCCCGGCGCCCAATCAAAACCTTTTAAATCGCCCGATCGACAAGACGATATCCGCAGTCTTTGCTACTTTCAAAGTGGCCAGTCTGGGGGTAGACTCCTTGGGGGCAGTGCCAGGCTAGGTGCCCTAGGCAACCGGGTCGGCTTGGTCAGTCTGGGGGTACACTCCTTGGGGGCAGTGCCAGGCTAGGTGCCCTAGGCAACCGGGTCGGCTTGGCCAGTCTGGGGGTACACTCCTTGGGGGCAGTGCCAGGCTAGGTGCCCTAGGCAACCGGGTCGGCTTGGTCAGTCTGGGGGTAGACTCCTTGGGGGCAGTGCCAGGCTAGGTGCCCTAGGCAACCGGGTCGGCTTGGTCAGTCTGGGGGTAGACTCCTTGGGGGCAGTGCCAGGCTAGGTGCCCTAGGCAACCGGGTCTGCTTGGCCAGTCTGGGGGTAGACTCCTTGGGGGCAGTGCCAGGCTAGGTGCCCTAGGCAACCGGGTCGGCTTGGCCAGTCTGGGGGTACACTCCTTGGGGGCAGTGCCAGGCCAGGAGCCCTAGGCAACCGGGTCGGCTTGGCCAGTCTGGGGGTAGACTCCTTGGGGGCAGTGCCAGGCTAGGTGCCCTAGGCAACCGGGTCGGCTTGGTCAGTCTGGGGGTAGACTCCTTGGGGGCAGTGCCAGGCCAGGAGCCCTAGGCAACCGGGTTGGCTTGGCCAGTCTGGGGGTAGAGTCCTTGGGGGCAGTGCCAGGCTAGGTGCCCTAGGCAACCGGGTTGGCTTGGTCAGTCTGGGGGTAGACTCCTTGGGGGCAGTGCCAGGCCAGGAGCCCTAGGCAACCGGGTTGGCTTGGCCAGTCTGGGGGTAGAGTCCTTGGGGGCAGTGCCAGGCTAGGTGCCCTAGGCAACCGGGTCGGCTTGGTCAGTCTGGGGGTAGAATCCTTGGGGGCAGTGCCAGGCTAGGTGCCCTAGGCAACCGGGTTGGCTTGGTCAGTCTGGGGGTAGACTCCTTGGGGGCAGTGCCAGGCCAGGAGCCCTAGGCAACCGGGTTGGCTTGGCCAGTCTGGGGGTAGAGTCCTTGGGGGCAGTGCCAGGCTAGGTGCCCTAGGCAACCGGGTCGGCTTGGCCCGCCCACTGCCAACACCCCAGCCCCCCCCTGCAAAGTCAGGGGAAAGGGTCCAGAACCAGTGGTAGGTGACAGGCCTGGTGCCCCCCCCATCATTGCGCCCTAGGCAGGTGCCTCTTCTGATTACCCCTAGTTCTGGCCCTGCTGGGGGGGTATTCTTTAAATGCACACAGGTCTAAAGGGTTAATGCTAGGGGCAACTGGGTATCTATAAAGCAGAGCCTTTCTACTGTGCATGAACTACAAGTCCCAGCATCTCTCCTATATAAGATGAAGGTGGTGGAAACAGCCTCCATGCATTGTAGGGAGGGCTTATAGGGGTGCATTGTAAATACTGCCCCCCCCCCACTAGGGGGCAACAGAGAAGCTGTAGATGCCAGGGATTGGAACCCTTATTAATTCATCAGGGGGTGCAATAAGCAGGGGCAAAGGGAACTCAATTTACCCCAAGAAGGGAGGGAGGGGGGGTTCATATATAGTTGTTCCTTTATCCCCAGGGGTATGTATAGCAATGCACCTGTCCCCAGAGGGGGCACCCTGGGGTATCCCTGCCCCCCCCCCCCCCCATGACCAGCTAGATGGGCACCTTAGGGTTGGTGACACCCAGCACCCAATTCTCTCTGCAGATACCCCAGGGGCAATTCATATTTGATCTTCAGGTTTTACCCTGGATGCGTTTTTGCCCCCCCTCCCCTGTGCCCAGTATTTAGTTACCCCCCCCCCCCCCCGCATTTACCCGGCTCTGCACCTACCTTCCCCCGCCGCTCTGCCGATCTGCAGTCCGATCCCCACAATGAGGAGGATCCAGGCGACTGGGGCCCCGCACGGCCCCGGCTCCATGGCCCCCGGTTAGCGGGAAGGAGAGGGCGGCATCCCCGGGCCGGCCCTACACACCGAGCCGCCGCTGCAGCAGCTTCTTCGCCTCTATCCGCTACAGCCGGTCCCTGGGGGGGGGGAGACAGCGACACCTAGCGAAGTGCGGGAGAAGCGCGGCGGAGAGGGAGGCGCAGGGAGACAAAGCGGAGTGTGAGGGGGAAAGGGGGTGAGACGGCTGAATTGGTATTCTGGCCCTGACACATGGGCCAAACCCAGCAATGGGGGCTGCGCTGTAGCAACTCAGCCCGGGATTCTGCCATTTATATCCCTGTGCAGCTTGTCACACAGTCGCTCTGGCACTGAACGGGTTAAATGGATTAGTGTTTTTACGGTCTGGTAATAATATTTCTCTCCAGGATCCACGTCTCCCTCCGCCTCCCCTGTACCTCTAAAGTCCTTCTATTGCCCCCCTGTACCTCTAAAGTCCTTCTATTTCCCCCCTGTACCTCTAAAGTCCTTCTATTGCCTCCCTTGTACCTCTAAAGTCCTTCTATTGCCTCCCTTGTACCTCTAAAGTCCTTCTATTTCCCCCCTGTACCTCTAAAGTCCTTCTATTGCCTCCCTTGTACCTCTAAGTCCTTCTATTTCCCCCCTGTACTCTAAAGTCCTTCTATTGCCTCCCTTGTAACCCTCTAAAGTCCTTCTATTGCCTCCCTTGTACCTCTAAAGTTCTTCTATTTCCCCTGTACCTCTAAAGTCCTTCTATTGCCTCCGCTTATGTACCTCTAAAGTCCTTCTATTGCCTCCCTTGTACCTCTAAAGTCCTTCTATTGCCTCCCTTGTACCTCTAAAGTCCTTCTATTGCCTCCCCTGTACCTCTAAAGTCCTTCTATTTCCCCCCTGTACCTCTAAAGTCCTTCTATTGCCTCCCTTGTACCTCTAAAGTCCTTCTATTGCCTCCCTTGTACCTCTAAAGTCCTTCTATTGCCTCCCCTGTACCTCTAAAGTCCTTCTATTGCCCCCCTGTACCTCTAAAGTCCTTCTATTTCCCCCCTGTACCTCTAAAGTCCTTCTATTGCCTCCCTTGTACCTCTAAAAGTCCTTCCTATGCCTCCCCTGTACCTCTAAAGTCCTTCTATTGCCCCCCTGTACCTCTAAAGTCCTTCTATTTCCCCCCTGTACCTCTAAAGTCCTTCTATTGCCTCCCTTGTACCTCTAAAGTCCTTCTATTGCCTCCCTGTACCTCTAAAGTCCTTCTATTGCCCCCCTGTACCTCTAAAGTCCTTCTATTGCCTCCCTGTACCTCTAAAGTCCTTCTATTGCCCCCCTGTACCTCTAAAGTCCTTCTATTGCCTCCCTGTACCTCTAAAGTCCTTCTATTGCCCCCCTGTACCTCTAAAGTTCTTCTATTGCCTCCCTGTACCTCTAAAGTCCTTCTATTGCCCACCTGTACCTCTAAAGTCCTTCTATTGCCTCCCTGTACCTCTAAAGTCCTTCTATTGCCCCCCTGTACCTCTAAAGTCCTTCTATTGCCTCCCTGTACCTCTAAAGTCCTTCTATTGCCTCCCTTGTACCTCTAAAGTCCTTCTATTGCCTCCCTGTACCTCTAAAGTCCTTCTATTGCCCCCCTGTACCTCTAAAGTCCTTCTATTGCCTCCCTGTACCTCTAAAGTCCTTCTATTGCCCCCCTGTACCTCTAAAGTTCTTCTATTGCCCCCCTGTACCTCTAAAGTCCTTCTATTTCCCCCCTGTACCTCCAAAGTCCTTCTATTGCCTCCCTTGTACCTCTAAAGTCCTTCTATTGCCCCCCTGTACCTCTAAAGTCCTTCTATTGCCCCCCTGTACCTCTAAAGTCCTTCTATTGCCCCCCTGTACCTCTAAAGTCCTTCTATTGCCCCCCTGTACCTCTGAAGTTCTTCTATTGCCCCCCTGTACCTCTAAAGTCCTTCTATTGCCCCCCTGTACCTCTAAAGTCCTTCTATTGCCCCCCTGTACCTCTAAAGTCCTTCTATTGCCCCCCTGTACCTCTAAAGTCCTTCTATTGCCCCCCTGTACCTCAAGTCCTTCTATTGCCCCCCTGTACCTCTAAAGTCCTTCTATTGCCCCCCGTACCTCTAAAGTCCTTCTATTGCCCCCCTGTACCTCTAAAGTCCTTCTATTGCCCCCTGAACCTCTAAAGTCCTTCTTTTACCCCATGTACCCACAGGGTACTTCAATTACCCCCCTTCCTATACAGCCCTTATATTATCCACTATACCCTACAGTAGTACAATTACCCACCCCCCATACTGTCCCTCAGTTACCCCCTCTGTACCCATACACTGCTTATATTACCCCCTATACCCTTCCAGTGTCAGACTGGGACCCCAGGGGCCACCAGAAAACCTTAGCCCCCAGGCCCACTCTCCTTTCCCCACCCAACCTCTTTATTCTCCCAGTCCCTTTTATTTACACGCTAGCATCTATTCTTCCATCTATTTCCCTCTCTCTTCCCATTCAGAAATAGGGAATGGCCATGAAACAGGCCAAATGGGCAGGAGCAGGAGGGCCACTGACACCTGGGCCCCCCGGGAGTTTCCTGGTATCCTAGTGGGCCAGTCCGACACTGAGTCCTACAGATGTTCAATTACCCCATGTACCCCTACAATCCTTCAGGTACCCACCCTGTACCCATATAGTCCTGTAATTACCCCATGTACCCTACAGTTCCTTCATTACTCTCCTTCATTATTAGTCCCCCCATCTTTATACCCATCTGTACCCCCCCCCCCCCCCCCCCCGTAATGCTTATATTTCCAGGCCCAGACTGGCAATCAGTGGAATCTGGCAAATGCCAGGGGGGCTTCTGTAAGAGCCATAGTCAGTCACTATTGGGTTGGTGGGGGGCAGTTTGGGCCTCTGGGTACTGGGAATGCCAGAGTGTAGTTGATTCCCATTCCCGGCCTGGATATTACCCCCCTGTACCCATACACTGCTTATATTACCCCCCTGTACCCATACACTGCTTATATTACCCCCCTGTACCCATACACTGCTTATATTACCCTCTGTACCCATACACTGCTTATATTACCCCCCTGTACCCATACACTGCTTATATTACCCCCCTGTACCCATACACTGCTTATATTACCCCCTGTACCCATACACTGCTTATATTACCCCCCTGTACCCATACACTGCTTATATTACCCCCTGTACCCATACACTGCTTATATTACCCCCCTGTACCCATACACTGCTTATATTACCCCCCTGTACCCATACACTGCTTATATTACCCCCCTGTACCCATACACTGCTTATATTACCCCCTGTACCCATACACTGCTTATATTACCCCCCTGTACCCATACACTGCTTATATTACCCCCTACCCAACACTGTTACCCCATACCAACACTGCTTATATACCCCCTGTACCCATACACTGCTTATATTACCCCCCTGTACCCATACACTGCTTATATTACCCCCCTGTACCCATACACTGCTTATATTACCCCCTGTACCCATACACTGCTTATATTACCCCCCTGTACCCATACACTGCTTATATTACCCCTCTGTACCTCTACAGTCCTCAGTTACCCCCTCTGTACTTATACTTCCATTGCACCTCAAATGACACCCACTGTACCCCTTCATACCTCTATATGCCCCTGTACCCCTACAGTCCTTCAATTACCCCCTCTGGTCCCCATGATACTTTATTTACCTCTCCCCCATTATTATATCACTTCAGTTCTACAGTTTAACCCTATTTGTTCCTTGTATAACCCCCCACTGTACTCAGTCAGATCATAAGGGGGGGGGGGGGGGCTATGTGCTCCCCGGGGGCTGGGAAGGCATTTTCCTTGCTGCTTATTTGTCACGCTTATTGCCCCTCTGCCCTCATCTCCCAGCACCATGTGACTCGGCCAAGCGCATTTTGTTAATATTTTATAGAATTGGTCGTATTATGTTACCCTGCCAGCAGGGCGTGTATTATTAATGGGCCGCACCACAGAGGAATGCGAAACCGAACTCATCCATGTGTGGCCCCCAGAGATTATCTCATCTGGGCAGAGTCCGAACAGAGCACGTGCCAACGCCGGGGGCCCACCTGTTTACACGGGGTGTGAGGGCTCAGCTGCTCATCAGCTGTTATACTGTGTTACTATAGGTACCATCTCTCCCTACTATACCTGCTATCCCACAGCCCCAGTCCCTTCCCAGAGGCTATTATCCCCCCCACTGCTACTATAGGCACCATCTCTCCCTACTATACCTGCTATCCCACAGCCCCAGTCCCTTCCCAGAGGCTATTATCCCCCCACTGCTACTATAGGCACCATCTCTCCCTACTATACCTGCTATCCCACAGCCCCAGTCCCTTCCCAGAGGCTATTATCCCCCCACTGCTACTATAGGCACCATCTCTCCCTACTATACCTGCTATCCCACAGCCCCAGTCCCTTCCCAGAGGCTATTATCCCCCCACTGCTACTATAGGCACCATCTCTCCCTACTATAACTGCTATCCCACAGCCCCAGTCCCCTTCCCAGAGGCTATTATCCCCCCACTGTTACTATAGGCACCATCTCTCCCTACTATACCTGCTATCCCACAGCCCCAGTCCCTTCCCAGAGGCTATTATCCCCCCACTGCTACTATAGGCACCATCTCTCCCTACTATACCTGCTATCCCACAGCCCCAGTCCCTTCCCAGAGGCTATTATCCCCCCACTGTTACTATAGGCACCATCTCTCCCTACTATACCTGCTATCCCACAGCCCCAGTCCCTTCCCAGAGGCTATTATCCCCCCACTGCTACTATAGGCACCATCTCTCCCTACTATACCTGCTATCCACAGCCCCAGTCCCTTCCCAGAGGCTATTATCCCCCACTGTTACTATAGGCACCATCTCTCCCTACTATACCTGCTATCCCACAGCCCCAGTCCCTTCCCAGAGGCTATTATCCCCCCACTGCTACTATAGGCACCATCTCTCCCTACTATACCTGCTATCCCACAGCCCCCAGTCCCTTCCCAGAGGCTATTATCCCCCCACTGCTACTATAGGCACCATCTCTCCCTACTATACCTGCTATCCCACAGCCCCAGTCCCTTCCCAGAGGCTATTATCCCCCCACTGCTACTATAGGCACCATCTCTCCCTACTATACCTGCTATCCCACAGCCCCAGTCCCTTCCCAGAGGCTATTATCCCCCCACTGCTACTATAGGGCACCCATCTCTCCCTACTATACCTGCTATCCCACAGCCCCCAGTCCCTTCCCAGAGGCTATTATCCCCCCACTGTTACTATAGGCACCATCTCTCCCTACTATACCTGCTATCCCACAGCCCCAGTCCCTTCCCAGAGGCTATTATCCCCCCACTGCTACTATAGGCACCATCTCTCCCTACTATACCTGCTATCCCACAGCCCCAGTCCCTTCCCAGAGGCTATTATCCCCCCACTGCTACTATAGGCACCATCTCTCCCTACTATACCTGCTATCCCACAGCCCCAGTCCCTTCCCAGAGGCTATTATCCCCCCACTGCTACTATAGGCACCATCTCTCCCTACTATACCTGCTATCCCACAGCCCAGTCCCTTCCCAGAGGCTATTATCCCCCCACTGCTACTATAGCACCATCTCTCCCTACTATACCTGCTATCCCACAGCCCCAGTCCCTTCCCAGAGGCTATTATCCCCCCACTGCTACTATAGGCACCATCTCTCCCTACTATACCTGCTATCCCACAGCCCCAGTCCCTTCCCAGAGGCTATTATCCCCCCACTGCTACTATAGGCACCATCTCTCCCTACTATACCTGCTATCCCACAGCCCCAGTCCCTTCCCAGAGGCTATTATCCCACTGCTACTATAGGCACCATCTCTCCCTACTATACCTGCTATCCCACAGCCCCAGTCCCTTCCCAGAGGCTATTATCCCCCCACTGCTACTATAGGCACCATCTCTCCCTACTATACCTGCTATCCCACAGCCCCAGTCCCTTCCCAGAGGCTATTATCCCCCCACTGCTACTATAGGCACCATCTCTCCCTACTATATGGTGTATATATGTGCAGACCTCATTGCAGTTGCTCTATTTTACCCCCTATAGACACGTAGTGCTTCTCCCAGGCACTATCATTGCTCCCTAACAAGCTGGCTCTGAGCCCAGGGAAGTGGTACTATCAGTAGCTGCATTGGCCGTTTATCCTGCGTCAGTGATTTCTAATCCCAAATCAAGTATAATCCCTTCAATCTCTTTCTAAATCCGCAGTCTCCATGTCACATTCATGGGCAGTGCTGGGAGTGATGGGCTGTTGGGTTTATTCAGTGCTGCCAGTAGTTTTAGGCTACATCGCCCAGCAGTTTAGTATTGGGGTGTCTGGGGCTCATCAGAGCTTGACCTTAAGGGCTCCCACCCCCCAGTGTTGCACCATTTTACCTTCTTCCTCCATCGCATCGGGAGAGGGGACAGAGGAGTGTTCCCAGTGTTTAGGGCAAGCAGGTTGGCTTGGGGGGGGCCAATGAGGTTTTTCCTGGTGTTTCTCCTGCCCATTCAGACTGTCTCTTTGCATGTTCCAATATATACATATATACAGTGAGAAATAGTAACAATGCTGTCTCATGTAGTACAGTATATTTGTATTTATACATAT
The DNA here is from genome assembly GCF_000004195.4 of Xenopus tropicalis. Classification (NCBI taxonomy): domain Eukaryota; kingdom Metazoa; phylum Chordata; class Amphibia; order Anura; family Pipidae; genus Xenopus; species Xenopus tropicalis. The sequence continues at coordinate 7,913,275 of NC_030679.2, forward strand.
GGGTAGGAGGTGCCATAGTGTTTCCCTTAGACAGTACAGTATGGGGGTACAGCTTATTGTGTGCCCAGAACATTCCTTCTCTGTATATTTGTATTTATACATATGGGTAGGGGGTGCCATAGTGTTTCCCTTAGACAGTACAGTATGGGGGTGCAGCTTATTGTGTGCCCAGAACATTCCTTCTCTGTATATTTGTATTTATACATATGGGTAGGAGGTGCCATAGTATTTCCCTTAGACAGTACAGTATGGGGGTACAGCTTATTGTGTGCCCAGAACATTCCTTCTCTGTATATTTGTATTTATACATATGGGTAGGGGGTGCCATAGTGTTTCCCTTAGACAGTACAGTATGGGGGTACAGCTTATTGTGTGCCCAGAACATTCCTTCTCTGTATATTTGTATTTATACATATGGGTAGGGGGTGCCATAGTGTTTCCCTTAGACAGTACAGTATGGGGGTACAGCTTATTGTGTGCCCAGAACATTCCTTCTCTGTATATTTGTATTTATACATATGGGTAGGGGGTGCCATAGTGTTTCCCTTAGACAGTACAGTATGGGGGTACAGCTTATTGTGTGCCCAGAACATTCCTTCTCTGTATATTTGTATTTATACATATGGGTAGGAGGTGCCATAGTGTTTCCCTTAGACAGTACAGTATGGGGGTACAGCTTATTGTGTGCCCAGAACATTCCCTCTCTGTATATTTGTATTTATACATATGGGTAGGGGGTGCCATAGTGTTTCCCTTAGACAGTACAGTATGGGGGTACAGCTTATTGTGTGCCCAGAACATTCCTTCTCTGTATATTTGTATTTATACATATGGGTAGGAGGTGCCATAGTGTTTCCCTTAGACAGTACAGTATGGGGGTACAGCTTATTGTGTGCCCAGAACATTCCCTCTCTGTATATTTGTATTTATAAATATGGGTAGGAGGTGCCATAGTGTTTCCCTTAGACAGTACAGTATGGGGGTACAGCTTATTGTGTGGCCAAACACTATATTAAAGGGGATGTAAACCCTGCGGTACAGCACTGGTCAACCACACTATTTAATTGTTGCTGGACTACAAATCCCAGAATAATGTAACATATAATGAAGGCTGAGGCATGCTGGGAGCTGTAGTAGGGGTATATAAACTCTATGAGCGCAATTATTAATTCATTTTATAGAACAGGAAACTTCAGTAATTACAAAATCACATTCTTGGGCAATAGTTGCCCTTTAAAGCATTCAGTACTAAGAATAAGAAAACAAGTTGAATGCACCTTGGGGGGTGGGGGTACCAATGTGCCAGTATATTATGGTGCAATGATTATTTTTCCCATGATTCCTTTGTGTGTTATATCACCAACCTAGTCCTTACAGCAGGGCCTAACCGCTCACACAGGGAACATAGGAAAGGTATGACATATGGCGACCTCTGCTGGAAACATTGGGGAAGTGCATCCGATGGATTTGTGACTTATCTTTTATAGATACATTAAGACCGCCATTGGTAATTGTGCCTCTGGGTACTGGGAATGCCAGGGGGGCTGTAAGGTGCCACAGACAGTCACTATTTATTGGGCTGGGGGGGCTGTTTGTGCCTCTGGGTACTGGGAATGCCAGGGGGGCTGTAAGGTGCCACAGACAGTCACTATTTATTGGGCTGGGGGGGCTGTTTGTGCCTCTGGGTACTGGGAATGCCAGGGGGGCTGTAAGGTGCCACAGACAGTCACTATTTATTGGGCTGGGGGGGCTGTTTGTGCCTCTGGGTACTGGGAATGCCAGGGGGGCTGTAAGGTGCCACAGACAGTCACTATTTATTGGGCTGTGGGGGCTGTTTGTGCCTCTGGGTACTGGGAATGCCAGGGGGGGCTGTAAGGTGCTACAGACAGTCACTATTTATTGGGCTGGGGGGGGGGCTGTTTGTGCCTCTGGGTACTGGGAATGCCAGGGGGGCTGTAAGGTGCCACAGACAGTCACTATTTATTGGGCTGGGGGGGCTGTTTGTGCCTCTGGGTACTGGGAATGCCAGGGGGGGCTGTAAGGTGCTACAGACAGTCATTATTTATTGGGCTGGGGGGGCTGTTTGTGCCTCTGGGTACTGGTAATGCCAGGGGGGCTGTAAGGTGCCACAGACAGTCATTATTTATTGGGCTGGGGGGGCTGTTTGTGCCTCTGGGTACTGGGAATGCCAGGGGGACTGTAAGGTGCCACAGACAGTCACTATTTATTGGGCTGGGGGGGCTGTTTGTGCCTCTGGGTACTGGGAATGCCAGGGGGGCTGTAAGGTGCCACAGACAGTCACTATTTATTGGGCTGGGGGGGCTGTTTGTGCCTCTGGGTACTGGGAATGCCAGGGGGGCTGTAAGGTGCCACAGACAGTCACTATTTATTGGGCTGGGGGGGGCTGTTTGTGCCTCTGGGTACTGGGAATGCCAGGGGGGCTGTAAGGTGCCACAGACAGTCACTATTTATTGGGCTGGGGGGGCTGTTTGTGCCTCTGGGTACTGGGATTGCCAGGGGGGCTGTAAGGTGCCACAGACAGTCACTATTTATTGGGCTGGGGGGGCTGTTTGTGCCTCTGGGTACTGGGAATGCCGGGGGGCTGTAAGGTGCCACAGACAGTCACTATTTATTGGGCTGGGGGGGCTGTTTGTGCCTCTGGGTACTGGGAATGCCAGGGGGGCTGTAAGGTGCCACAGACACTCACTATTTATTGGGCTGGGGGGGGCTGGTTGTGCCTCTGGGTACTGGGAATGCCAGGGGGGGCTGTAAGGTGCCACAGACAGTCACTATTTATTGGGCTGGGGGGGCTGTTTGTGCCTCTGGGTACTGGGAATGCCAGGGGGGGCTGTAAGGTGCCACAGACAGTCACTATTTATTGGGCTGGGGGGGGCTGTTTGTGCCTTTGGGTACTGGGAATGCCAGGGGGGTTGTAAGGTGCCACAGACAGTCACTATTTATTGGGCTGGGGGGGCTGTTTGTGCCTCTGGGTACTGGGAATGCCAGGGGGGCTGTAAGGTGCCACAGACAGTCACTATTTATTGGGCTGGGGGGGCTGTTTGTGCCTCTGGGTACTGGGAATGCCGGGGGGGGGGCTGTTTGAGCCTATTTTGAGTCCCAGTTCAGGCCTGTATACTACCCCCACCTACCCAGCCCTCAATTATCCCCTCTGTACTTATACATAGTTAATATTGCCCCCTGTATCTCTACAGCCCTTACATTGCCCCATGACCCCTAAATTAGCCCCACTGTACCCTTTCAGACTCAATCCTTCAGTTACCCCCCTGTACCCATACACTGCTTATATTACCCCCTGTACCCATACACTGCTTATATTACCCCCCTGTACCCATACACTGCTTATATTACCCCCCTGTACCCATACACTGCTTATATTACCCCCCTGTACCCATACACTGCTTATATTACCCCCTGTACCCATACACTGCTTATATTACCCCCCTGTACCCATACACTGCTTATATTACCCCCTGTACCCATACACTGCTTATATTACCCCCTGTACCCATACACTGCTTATATTACCCCCCTGTACCCATACACTGCTTATATTACCCCCTGTACCCATACACTGCTTATATTACCCCCCTGTACCCATACACTGCTTATATTACCCCCTGTACCCACACACTGCTTATATTACCCCCCTGTACCCACACACTGCTTATATTACCCCCCTGTACCCACACACTGCTTATATTACCCCCCTGTACCCATACACTGCTTATATTACCCCCTGTACCCATACACTGCTTATATTACCCCCTGTACCCATACACTGCTTATATTACCCCCTGTACCCATACACTGCTTATATTACCCCCCTGTACCCATACACTGCTTATATTACCCCCTGTACCCATACACTGCTTATATTACTCCCCTGTACCCATACACTGCTTATATTACCCCCCTGTACCCACACACTGCTTATATTACCCCCCTGTACCCATACACTGCTTATATTACCCCCTGTACCCATACACTGCTTATATTACCCCCTGTACCCATACACTGCTTATATTACCCCCCTGTACCCATACACTGCTTATATTACCCCCTGTACCCATACACTGCTTATATTACCCCCTGTACCCACACACTGCTTATATTACCCCCCTGTACCCACACACTGCTTATATTACCCCCCTGTACCCACACACTGCTTATATTACCCCCCTGTACCCACACACTGCTTATATTACCCCCCTGTACCCACACACTGCTTATATTACCCCCCTGTACCCACACACTGCTTATATTACCCCCCTGTACCCACACACTGCTTATATTACCCCCTGTACCCACACACTGCTTATATTACCCCCCTGTACCCATACACTGCTTATATTACCCCCTGTACCCATACACTGCTTATATTACCCCCTGTACCCATACACTGCTTATATTACCCCCTGTACCCATACACTGCTTATATTACCCCCCTGTACCCATACACTGCTTATATTACCCCCTGTACCCATACACTGCTTATATTACTCCCCTGTACCCATACACTGCTTATATTACCCCCTGTACCCACACACTGCTTATATTACCCCCCTGTACCCACACACTGCTTATATTACCCCCCTGTACCCACACACTGCTTATATACCCCCTGTACCCACACACTGCTTATATTACCCCCCTGTACCCACACACTGCTTATATTACCCCCCTGTACCCACACACTGCTTATATTACCCCCCTGTACCCACACACTGCTTATATTACCCCCCTGTACCCATACACTGCTTATATTACCCCCTGTACCCATACACTGCTTATATTACCCCCCTGTACCCATACACTGCTTATATTACCCCCTGTACCCATACACTGCTTATATTACTCCCCTGTACCCATACACTGCTTATATTACTCCCCTGTACCCATACAGTCCTTCAATTAACCCATGTGGTTACAAAGCCCTAGGATGACAGCAGATATACTTACAGATAATTAGAGCCCCCAGTGAGAACTTTACTTCCACCAAAAGTGAAATATATTGGTTTAATCTTTAGGGGGATATTCATCAAAATACAACAAACTCTGTTTGTTTCCGCTCTGATAAATATGGAGTTTGGTGAGACCAAGCATCACAGGAATTGCTGTTTTACTCGCTGTTGTTAATATTTTACTCTGGGGGGCACAATTGGGTCGAAATGAGCATTGGAAGCTTAGGTTCATATTCTGCAACACATGGGGCTGATCCTGCTGAGAAGTATAACGGAATAACAATGCTGCAATATGGTGTACCTTTATACTATCTGTGTGCAGCCTATGAGCAAACTTAGGGGGCTGTTCCTGCTGAATTGTGCTTAGTACAGGGGAATCCCTATGTGCCATAGTTTTATGGTATCTCTCTGTACAGGCTATGAGCAAACTTAGGGGGCTGTTCCTGCTGAATTGTGCTTAGTACAGGGGAATCCCTATGTGCCATAGTTTTATGGTATCTCTCTGTACAGGCTATGAGCAAACTTAGGGGGCTGTTCCTGCTGATGGTGCCTATAGTAGCAGTGGGGGGATAATAGCCTCTGGGAAGGGACTGGGGCTGTGGGATAGCAGGTATAGTAGGGAGAGATGGTGCCTATAGTAGCAGTGGGGGGATAATAGCCTCTGGGAAGGGACTGGGGCTGTGGGATAGCAGGTATAGTAGGGAGAGATGGTGCCTATAGTAGCAGTGGGGGGATAATAGCCTCTGGGTAGGGACTGGGGCTGTGGGATAGCAGGTATAGTAGGGAGAGATGGTGCCTATAGTAGCAGTGGGGGGATAATAGCCTCTGGGTAGGGACTGGGGCTGTGGGATAGCAGGTATAGTAGGGAGAGATGGTGCCTATAGTAGCAGTGGGGGGATAATAGCCTCTGGGAAGGGACTGGGGCTGTGGGATAGCAGGTATAGTAGGGAGAGATGGTGCCTATAGTAGCAGTGGGGGGATAAAAGCCTCTGGGTAGGGACTGGGGCTGTGGGATAGCAGGTATAGTAGGGAGAGATGGTGCCTATAGTAGCAGTGGGGGGGATAATAGCCTCTGGGAAGGGACTGGGGCTGTGGGATAGCAGGTATAGTAGGGAGAGATGGTGCCTATAGTAGCAGTGGGGGGGATAATAGCCTCTGGGAAGGGACTGGGGCTGTGGGATAGCAGGTATAGTAGGGAGAGATGGTGCCTATAGTAGCAGTGAGATAATAGCCTCTGGGAAGGGACTGGGGCTGTGGGATAGCAGGTATAGTAGGGAGAGATGGTGTCTATAGTAGCAGTGGGGGGATAATAGCCTCTGGGAAGGGACTGGGGCTGTGGGATAGCAGGTATAGTAGGGAGAGATGGTGCCTATAGTAGCAGTGGGGGGATAATAGCCTCTGGGAAGGGACTGGGGCTGTGGGATAGCAGGTATAGTAGGGAGAGATGGTGCCTATAGTAGCAGTGGGGGGATAATAGCCTCTGGGAAGGGACTGGGGCTGTGGGATAGCAGGTATAGTAGGGAGAGATGGTGCCTATAGTAGCAGTGGGGGGGATAATAGCCTCTGGGAAGGGACTGGGGCTGTGGGATAGTAGGTATAGTAGGGAGAGATGGTGCCTATAGTAGCAGTGGGGGGATAATAGCCTCTGGGAAGGGACTGGGGCTGTGGGATAGCAGGTATAGTAGGGAGAGATGGTGCCTATAGTAGCAGTGGGGGGATAATAGCCTCTGGGAAGGGACTGGGGCTGTGGGATAGTAGGTATAGTAGGGAGAGATGGTGCCTATAGTAGCAGTGGGGGGATAATAGCCTCTGGGAAGGGACTGGGGCTGTGGATAGCAGGTATAGTAGGGAGAGATGGAGCCTATAGTAGCAGTGGGGGGATAATAGCCTCTGGGAAGGGACTGGGGCTGTGGGATAGCAGGTATAGTAGGGAGAGATGGTGCCTATAGTAGCAGTGGGGGATAATAGCCTCTGGGAAGGGACTGGGGCTGTGGGATAGCAGGTATAGTAGGGAGAGATGGTGCCTATAGTAGCAGTGGGGGGATAATAGCCTCTGGGAAGGGACTGGGGCTGTGGGATAGCAGGTATAGTAGGGAGAGAATTTTATTAAAATATATTAAACAAATACAATTAAACAATAATTACATTTCAATCAAGCAAAAAAACAAACAAACATATAAATCAATATCCCATCAAAAAAAACAAAGCGTACCTCCCTCCAAAGCATCTTATTTCTTACAGATCATTATAAAACACATATCAAGAGGCATCTTTATGTTTCTTTTTTTGAGAATTGTCCAAACATTTCCCAGCAGACCGTTTAACCTGTACCCGCACACCTGCCCCCTGACTCTCCATCACACTTTCCTCCCCCAACTCCCCTTCCTCCAGTGACTCCTTTTCTGCCCCCTGAGACTGAAAATCCCCTTCCCTCTTGCTCTTCTTCCTGCTGGAGATGATATCAGATGAGAGGCTTTTCCTTTTCTCCCTCTCCTCCTCCCCCTCCTCCATTCTCTCCAACTCTACCTGTTCCTCTGCTAAATCCCCCCACGACTTCCCTCCTGGCAAAACAAACCTATTTTCAGTTGGGAGGGTAATTACACCCGGGCACTGAGCCTCCTTAGCTTTATTAGATTTGCTGCCCACCACTATCCAACCATCCCCTCCACCTCCCTCCTCTTGGGCTGCCTGTACCGCTGCCTGTTTGTTCTCTCTCTCCTTCCCTCTCACCTCTGTTGGGCGCCCCCTGTCTGTCTCTCTTGCCCCACCTGCCCTCTCCTCCCCCCTTCCCTCAGTCTGGGGCAAGTTCTCCCCTGGCATTGGGGTACTCATTACTTTTTCCAGATTGGGACAAGCCTTCCTAATGTTGCGCCAGGCGTCGGGGCAGGCCCTATAAGCATGGCCGGATTGCATACACAGGTTACACTTTATGGCCTTTACACACTCCTTGCTTGGGTGCCCAGTCTCCCCACACAAAGCACATTTCTGTATGTTGCACTTTATAGCATAATGCCTGTTGGACCCACATTTATAGCATAGCCTGGGCTGGCCCACATAGAAACAGACACCCCTTGCTTTCCCAATGAAAAAGGAATTTGGGAGATGTTTCTGAACATTCTGATCCACATGCAGTTTTACTTGGACTTTATACCCCCCTACCCAGAATCCCTCCTCATCAAACACCGGCTCCAGGGGGGATAGGACTTTATACCCCCCTACCCAGAATCCCTCCTCATCAAACACCGGCTCCAGGGGGGATAGGACTTTATACCCCCCTACCCAGAATCCCTCCTCATCAAACACCGGCTCCAGGGGGGATAGGACTTTATACCCCCCTACCCAGAATCCCTCCTCATCAAACACCGGCTCCAGGGGGGATAGGACTTTATACCCCCCTACCCAGAATCCCTCCTCATCAAACACCGGCTCCAGGGGGGATAGGACTTTATACCCCCTACCCAGAATCCCTCCTCATCAAACACCGGCTCCAGGGGGGATAGGACTTTATACCCCCCTACCCAGAATCCCTCCTCATCAAACACCGGCTCCAGGGGGGATAGGACTTTATACCCCCCTACCCAGAATCCCTCCTCATCAAACACCGGCTCCAGGGGGGATAGGACAGTGGCGCCGGAGCCATATGAGGATGTCCTGCTCATGCACTGTCTCTCTCTTCATGATAATGGTAACCAGTTTGGTTTCAGGTTTGGACACAGGGATTACCCTAAACCCCTCCCACTCCTTGGCCTCTTTACTCAGATGGTACCGCCTCCAGAACTCCTCTAACCCTTGGGGTAACTTATAGCTTAAATCAAACTCTGTGTCTGTGACACTCAGCAAGGCATAAACGTCCTGTGGGGTAAAACCCAGCAACTGCTTAATGATGTTTCTGGCCACAAACCTGCGCCCCGGGAAATCCTCCCTCTCTTTCTCCCACTTAATTTTCACAACATTTTTCCTCTTATCAAACTCATCATCAAACTCCTCATCCTGCTCACGTGCAAAGAATCTCCTTCCCTCCCAAACACTGCCCCCCGCAGCCCCAGCAACACTCTCAGTCCCCCCATGCACATTGCTTTCCCCAGCAGAATAAACGACATTTTTTCCTTCCCCTCCCCCCTCAGTCACACACGTTGCATTACCTGCAATCACCTGCACCTCAGCTGCACCACTCCCAGCCGCTTGCACCTCAGCTGCACCACTCTCAGCCGCTTGCACCTCAGCTGCCCCAGCACTCACTGCCCCTCCCCCCTCACTCACACACATTGCATTACCTGCAATCACCTGCACCCCAGCCCTCATCCCACTCACGGCAGCTGCACACACACCATCAGTATTGGAAAGACCGTTACTATGCACAGTATCAGTAGCAACGCTACATTCTGCAACAGTTTTTGAAACCTCAGTCTCTTTGAGCAGTTCAGCGACTTTAAGCAGTCTCTCAGTAGTCACATTGCCTTCTTTCATCTGCTCAAACCTCTGCTTGTTGCCATACAGCTCCCTCCATGGCTCTATAACAGCCAGAATGTCTTTAATGTAGATCTCAGTCTCTTCCAGCTCCTTATTGAGGAAAGTCACCTCTCTGATAAACCGAGTTCTCCTCTCTCCTTTCAGCGAATCCTCACTCTTTATCAGTCTGTCAATGTCTCTGTTTAACTTACTTTGTTTTTCCTCCAAACACCGCAGCTCTTTCAAAGCATTAATAATGGTGTCATACTGTATAACAGTCTCAGTACCTTTGTGCACTTCCCCAGCCTTCCCCAGGGGGCCGGCAGCCATTACCTGCTCACTCTCCAGGGCCACACGGCTTCCATGCACCTCACAGGCAGTAGCCATTTCCTGGTCACTCAGAGCGCTCTCTGCAACCTCCAGGGCCACACAGCTTCCATGTTCCCCATTGGCAGCAGCCATCTCCTGGTTGGTCAGAACACTTTCTGCAACCACCATTGCCATATGGCTTCCATGCCCCTCACTGCCAGCAGCCATTTTGCAGCCATCAGACTCTCCTCTCACCTCCTGGTCTGCCTCTGCTGTAGCTCCGCAGCTCCCTGCAGTTACTCCAACACCGGCGCCCAGGTCCTCAGAGTCACTCTCCATGCCACTTTGGGAACAGCTTTTGCTTTTCTTTTCCTTTCCTTTATCAGAGCAGGAAACATTGCCCTCTTCAGTGCGCTCTACTGTCACCATGATGTTGGACTCAGTGGCCTTCCTGCTGCTTCTCAAACGGGTCTCAACTACCCGGCCAAATGGTTTCGTCTTCTTCCCCATTGAGTAGGGAAAAACAGTAAAAAACAGAGAAAAAGTACCCACAAAACTAACCCCCAGACCCAGCCGGGCCTGGGAGAAAGTCACAACTCCACAGAGCACTCAGAGCACCTCCACTCAGTAGTAACAGCAATGAGCAAATGGCCTCCGGGAAGGGGGTGTGGCTGTGGGATAGCAGGTATAGTAGGGAGAGATGGTGCCTATAGTAGCAGTGGGGGGATAATAGCCTCTGGGAAGGGACTGGGGCTGTGGGATAGCAGGTATAGTAGGGGGAGATGGTGCCTATAGTAGCAGTGGGGGGATAATAGCCTCTGGGAAGGGACTGGGGCTGTGGGATAGCAGGTATAGTAGGGGGAGATGGTGCCTATAGTAGCAGTGGGGGGGATAATAGCCTCTGGGAAGGGACTGGGGCTGTGGGATAGCAGGTATAGTAGGGAGAGATGGTGCCTATAGTAGCAGTGGGGGGATAATAGCCTCTGGGAAGGGACTGGGGCTGTGGGATAGCAGGTATAGTAGGGAGAGATGGTGCCTATAATAGCAGTGGGGGGATAATAGCCTCTGGAAGGGACTGGGGCTGTGGGATAGCAGGTATAGTAGGGAGAGATGGTGCCTATAGTAGCAGTGGGGGGATAATAGCCTCTGGGAAGGGACTGGGGCTGTGGGATAGCAGGTATAGTAGGGAGAGATGGTGCCTATAGTAGCAGTGGGGGGATAATAGCCTCTGGGAAGGGACTGGGGCTGTGGGATAGCAGGTATAGTAGGGAGAGATGGTGCCTATAGTAGCAGTGGGATAATAGCCTCTGGGAAGGGACTGGGGCTGTGGGATAGCAGGTATAGTAGGGAGAGATGGTGCCTATAGTAGCAGTGGGGGGATAATAGCCTCTGGGAAGGGACTGGGGCTGTGGGATAGCAGGTATAGTAGGGAGAGATGGTGCCTATAGTAGCAGTGGGGGGATAATAGCCTCTGGGAAGGGACTGGGGCTGTGGGATAGCAGGTATAGTAGGGAGAGATGGTGCCTATAGTAGCAGTGGGGGGATAATAGCCTCTGGGAAGGGACTGGGGCTGTGGGATAGCAGGTATAGTAGGGAGAGATGGTGCCTATAGTAGCAGTGGGGGGATAATAGCCTCTGGGAAGGGACTGGGGCTGTGGGATAGCAGGTATAGTAGGGAGAGATGGTGCCTCCTGTATAACCAGGGGGGGGGGAATTTATTTTTAGATGCACTGATTGAAGGAAGTGAATAATCCCATTTTCCTGTCGGTATCGCACCAGCCAGTGGGAATCCTGTGTTCCAGCTCTGCCGTGAGTCATGTGACGTTCACAGCTCTTATTTATAGACTGTCTGAGTAATCGTTGTGCTAAATCATGTTTGGGTGTATTAGAGGAAAAATGCAACCTGTTCTTAAGGACATCATATCTTCACTCTATATTCTATTACAGAAATAGTACAGTATGAGGTATGAGCTTATTGTGTGCCCAGAACATTCCCTCTCTGTATATTTGTATTTATACATATGGGTAGGAGGTGCCATAGTGTTTCCCTTAGACAGTACAGTATGGGGGTACAGCTTATTGTGTGCCCAGAACATTCCTTCTCTGTATATTTGTATTTATACATATGGGTAGGAGGTGCCATAGTGTTTCCCTTAGACAGTACAGTATGGGGGTACAGCTTATTGTGTGCCCAGAACATTCCTTCTCTGTATATTTGTATTTATACATATGGGTAGGAGGTGCCATAGTGTTTCCCTTAGACAGTACAGTATGGGGGTACAGCTTATTGTGTGCCCAGAACATTCCTTCTCTGTATATTTGTATTTATACATATGGGGTGCCATAGTGTTTCCCTTAGACAGTACAGTATGGGGGTACAGCTTATTGTGTGCCCAGAACATTCCTTCTCTGTATATTTGTATTTATACATATGGGTAGGGGGTGCCATAGTGTTTCCCTTAGACAGTACAGTATGGGGGTACAGCTTATTGTGTGCCCAGAACATTCCTTCTCTGTATATTTGTATTTATACATATGGGTAGGAGGTGCCATAGTGTTTCCCTTAGACAGTACAGTATGGGGGTACAGCTTATTGTGTGCCCAGAACATTCCTTCTCTGTATATTTGTATTTATACATATGGGTAGGAGGTGCCATAGTGTTTCCCTTAGACAGTACAGTATGGGGGTACAGCTTATTGTGTGCCCAGAACATTCCTTCTCTGTATATTTGTATTTATACATATGGGGTGCCATAGTGTTTCCCTTAGACAGTACAGTATGGGGGTACAGCTTATTGTGTGCCCAGAACATTCCTTCTCTGTATATTTGTATTTATACATATGGGTAGGGGGTGCCATAGTGTTTCCCTTAGACAGTACAGTATGGGGGTACAGCTTATTGTGTGCCCAGAACATTCCTTCTCTGTATATTTGTATTTATACATATGGGGTGCCATAGTGTTTCCCTTAGACAGTACAGTATGGGGGTACAGCTTATTGTGTGCCCAGAACATTCCTTCTCTGTATATTTGTATTTATACATATGGGGTGCCATAGTGTTTCCCTTAGACAGTACAGTATGGGGGTACAGCTTATTGTGTGCCCAGAACATTCCCTCTCTGTATATTTGTATTTATACATATGGGTAGGAGGTGCCATAGTGTTTCCCTTAAATAGCCAAGCTAGCTTATTGTGTGCCCAGAACATTCCTTCTCTGTATATTTGTATTTATACATATGGGGTGCCATAGTGTTTCCCTTAGACAGTACAGTATGGGGGTACAGCTTATTGTGTGCCCAGAACATTCCTTCTCTGTATATTTGTATTTATACATATGTGTAGCTTTATATTCTTAAAGCAATATTGCACAATAAAACTTTCCCCCATTAAAATGCAAGAAATCCCCCAATGAGAATCCCAGCTGATGTGAGTAAATCCGGCTCCCTGTTCTCTGTTCCTGCAATTGGAGTTGGGAGCAATAAGCACAGTTTCCCAGCACTGAACAAGTCTGTCCCTTTATCCCCATGCATAATTGCAGTCTAATATAATCACCCCAAAATTCCACAGTAATCTGTTCGTACGACAATGACAAAATGCCTGACATGTGGATGGGAAGCAGACTATTCATTGGTTAAGTCTTTTGCATTTATAATGAAGTTTTTTCTCATTCCCGAATTATCTTGCATCTATAATCTATTGCTTTACGGCAACTTCCACAGGAAACTAGGGGGCGCAGTGGGACGGCGTTGCATTTGGCTTTAGAACCCCTTTTAAATTGACAGCAGCTAGTGGCATAAAGTCTCCCTAATTTGTTTTGCTTTGTGTAAATTCATTATGATTTCTCCAATAGCTGTTCAACACAGGGAGAGAAACCGCAAAAATGCTAATAACGAACAGAAAGTGATAGGAATTGGAGAAAAGAGGAGCACAGTTCCAGCTCCCGGCTCTGCATGACAGATTATAGCAGAAAGCACAAAGCTTAGACACTTTCCTATTGGACAGACACTCCAGCTTGTCATTATTTAAGCCCATTTGCATGCTATATAGGCAAACTCTGTTAATTCAATTGTGCACAGGGTCGGACTGGGGGGGTGAAGGGCCCACCGGGGCTCCCGCCCTAGAGGCCCTGCAGGTATCCCCTACAACCCCCGCAGGGGCCCTGCTGTTGCCCCGTACACCCCCCGCAGGGGCCCTGCTCACCCCCCCTCACTGGGACCCCCACCCGAAGTCCTCCTCTGAGCATGTAAATTTGTGTCAAATGCGGTCGGGCAGGGGGAGCACTGCAAGAGTCGGGTCTAGGCCGCCGGAGCCCACCGTGATTTTTCCCGGGGTCCGGGCGTCCCGGTCCGACCCTGGCCCTAAAGCATTGACCACGGGGTTAAGGTGGCCATACATGGGCCCTTAGACCAACTCAGCAGTTTATCGGCCCGTGTAGGGGCACTAACGATGGGCCTGCCCGACCGATATCTGGCCTGAAATCGGGCAGGTTAAAAAATTCAGTCGGATCGGGGACCCCATTGGCTCGTTGATGAGGTCCCCGTACCAACTGCGCCTATTCCGGCGTCCTAATATTTATCCATATCACTCATATGATTGGTTAAACCTGTATGACCCATACACGGGCTGATTGTAGCTGCCGATATGGATCCCTTAGACCGACTCGGCAGCTTATCGGCCCGTGTAGGGGCACTAACGACGAGCCGGCCCGATATCGGAAATTGGCCAGATATCGATCGTCCAGGTTAGAAAATTCAGTCGGATCGGGGACCTCATCGGCTCGTTGATGTGGTCCCCGAACCGACTGCCCCATTGCCACCAATGTACACGCACCCGTAGGTGGGGATATCGGGTGAAGATCCGCTCGCTTGGTGATCTCGCCAAGCGAGCGACTCTTAACGTGTATGGGGACCTTAATAGGCAAGCTCTGTACAGATATAGCCCTGTGTCCTACTTCCCCTTTAAAGTGTTTTTGCTTTTTCATACGTGTTTAGATGGACGCGGATACCAACATGGGACACGCTAGAGGGAAAACACGGGTTGTAATCCAAAACAATGAGCACCAGGAGACGGACATGATGGCATCCAATGTAAGGTATCTACCACTGGGACAATACCGGGGGGACACAAGTTGCCGAACACCATCAAACGGTTTGTAAGGCACTATGAGCGGAATTGGGGGGCGAGGTTAACGGATAAACACACGTACACAGACGTACCAGGGCCGTCACAGTTACATGCTTTTAGATCACATGATGCCCGTTGAGTGTTTTGATTGGGTGGGAGAACGAGTCTAGGCTACTGTGTGCAACGCAACGATAAAGGAGAAAATAGAGATCTATTGGAGAAGCTTATAAAACAGGGTACATCTGACTGCACTACACTGTAGCACAGACGGTGGGGAGGGAGGGACAATTCCTTTAGCAAAGGCTTTAAAGTGACTTGAAATAGTGAGAGGTTAGCAGCTGAGTCCATATAAAGTCCTTGCAACAGTCTCTCCGTTATCCGCCATTTTGTTCTCTCCTTCCGTTCCCTCGGTTCCGCCTTCGCTCGCTTCCGTTCCCTACTCCAAACCCTTCACGACGTCCCATAATCCCTCTGTAAAAAGTCCGCGCTGCTCGGTTTTGGTTTTTGACAAGAGGCGCCCTACGCACAGAATTCCGTTATCCTGATAAAACCGTTAACGTTTAGAATAAGAAAAAAAAAAACTCGAAAAATGTCAAAAACGGGGACAATTAGTGCTGAACGAGGGAAACGAACGTATAAGCCTCATATACGTTTATACGAGCGGGGGATAACGTTATTAGAGGTATGTGGAGTGACCCCCCTTACCCTCCCCCCCCCCCCCCCGCCGACACACACACACTTATTAAACACAAAAGAAAAAAAAAAAGTCGGGGGAGCCCGAGGCCACGCCCTCCTTCTGTAAAACTTTCAAATAAAACCGAAAAAAATAACGTTTTTTTTTTTTCTTTCTAGAATTACAGTAGAAACCTAAAACCTATAAAAACTCTGTATCTGCCCCTAAGGGGGGTTTTTTCCCGCTATGTCAGAAACAAAACAAAATAAAAAGCCCGTTGGGTTTTCGGAAACTCAGAGGCGGAGATTAATAAATACATCAACTTCTAGTTAGCCTTTAGGGGGAACCGCCCCCCCCCAGCGACATTCACTATGAAACTACCCCGCCCCCCCCACCTCGAAACAGAGCAGCGGGTTGTTAAATCCAGTGGACACGAGTGAGAGGAGGTTTCCTGTCTCTGTTTGGGGGGGTCAGTTCTAGTCTAGTCAGTCACTGGCTCCTCGGGGGAGGAGCTTCCACAGCCATTAGCATCCATAGTTCAGACAGGGTATTTGAATCTGTGGGTCCTGATGAAGCTCCTGAAGTGAAGGGATGTAGGGAAATGGATTCCAGCACCCTGCTGCTACATAGACTCTGCTTCATGCCCAGTGGTCCTCCATTTTGAATTGATTTAACCTCCCCTTATCCCTCCCCCCTTGCCAGGGTCTAGATATAGGGGTACTGATTGACCTTGGGTGGGGTCAGAGGGTATCCAGTGTAGACAGTGGAGGTCGGGGAGGCCGGGATATAAGTCTGGTGAGCAAATTGAGCCTGGTACTGGCTTGGGTGAAGGCTGGGAGAAGGAAGCAGCCTCTGCGCCATGCTGACTGGCACAATGCTGGCCGGGTACGCGGCGTGTCTCGCGGAGCCCTGGGACGCTACTAAGTGGGCAACGGTGCCGCTGGAACCCAGCGCCGCGGGGGCAGTGTAAGTGTAGAGGTGAGGTTGGCTCGGTAGGTGGGCGGCGGCGGCCAGATGCGGGTGTACAGCTCCGTGGCTAGGGCTGCTGTGCGGGAAGGAGTAGGGTGCCTGGGCCAGGGTGGGTGCTATATAGGCGTGCTGTCTCCGGTGACTGCCAGTTCGCTCTGTGCTGATATGCTGAGACACCTGCAAGACAAAAGGGGGCGCTGTTACAAATGCCCTGGCCGGTAAGTGTAGCTCAGCCTTACGCTTTAAAGCTACTGAAGGTAGAAAAGTAGTGCAGGTAATGGCGGCTGCCTTCAACCCAACCAGCTCTGCCTTCATGCGCCCAAGTCGTTGGAGAATGGGGTGCAGGAAGGGGGGACTGAGTGGAGGACAACTTGGCTTTCATACCAGGACGCCCCCATCCTCCATTATTCTCACCTGACTGAGATTGAGCGGCTGCTGCTGGAAGGAGTGTCCCGGTGCTCGAGAGTGCCGATAGGCTGTGCCCGCTGAACTGGCAGACGAATGAGACGCAGACGCCACGGAGGATAATAACTTTGCTTTATACATATGGTGGCTGGTGGTGTCTGTGTAGGGATAAAAGGACAGGGCTGAATATGTAATAATAGCTATATACATACATACATGTACGGTGTAAATAAACTAGCCAAGCTAGCTTATTGTGTGCCCAGAACATTCCTTCTCTGTATATTTGTATTTATACATATGGGTAGGGGGTGCCATAGTGTTTCCCTTAGACAGTACAGTATGAGGGTACAGCTTATTGTGTGCCCAGAACATTCCTTCTCTGTATATTTGTATTTATACATATGGGTAGGGGGTGCCATAGTGTTTCCCTTAGACAGTACAGTATGGGGGTACAGCTTATTGTGTGCCCAGAACATTCCTTCTCTGTATATTTGTATTTATACATATGGGTAGGGGGTGCCATAGTGTTTCCCTTAGACAGTACAGTATGGGGGTACAGCTTATTGTGTGCCCAGAACATTCCTTCTCTGTATATTTGTATTTATACATATGGGTAGGGGGTGCCATAGTGTTTCCCTTAGACAGTACAGTATGGGGGTACAGCTTATTGTGTGCCCAGAACATTCCTTCTCTGTATATTTGTATTTATACATATGGGTAGGGGGTGCCATAGTGTTTCCCTTAGACAGTACAGTATGGGGGTAGAGCTTATTGTGTGCCCAGAACATTCCTTCTCTGTATATTTGTATTTATACATATGGGTAGGGGGTGCCATAGTGTTTCCCTTAGACAGTACAGTATGGGGGTACAGCTTATTGTGTGCCCAGAACATTCCTTCTCTGTATATTTGTATTTATACATATGGGTAGGAGGTGCCATAGTGTTTCCCTTAGACAGTACAGTATGGGGGGTACAGCTTATTGTGTGCCCAGAACATTCCTTCTCTGTATATTTGTATTTATACATATGGGTAGGGGGTGCCATAGTGTTTCCCTTAGACAGTACAGTATAGGGGTACAGCTTATTGTGTGCCCAGAACATTCCTTCTCTGTATATTTGTATTTATACATATGGGTAGGGGGTGCCATAGTGTTTCCCTTAGACAGTACAGTATGGGGGTACAGCTTATTGTGTGCCCAGAACATTCCTTCTCTGTATATTTGTACACAGACATAACACCCCCAAATTAGTGAAACAATGTACCAACCTGGCTGTTTCCTTTCACATTCCAGTCGGCCTTCACTAGGCTGGGTCTTTAGAGGCGGCACAATAATGGTGCGTGGGTTGGCCGGGCAGGGGTTACCTGTCTGACATTTGCTCTCCGCGGCACTGGTATTGTTGCCCCGGCGATGCCCGCTGGCTGCATAGGGACTGGTGTTGCTCGAGGAATCAGAGATGGGAGAGTCGTGGACTGTAACACAGCTGATTACATTCCTTCGCTGTTTGGGAAGGCTGGAGAGACAAGGGTTAAAATGTATGATTTCCAATACAACCATGACCCACTGCAATAGAAGTCTAGCAATATTTAGGAATTATAAAAGGTTTATATCCCCTTTAATGGACTTATGTAGGACTTCGTAACTTTCCTTTTTCTCTGTAAAAAAGTAATTCCAAAAATAAGAGAAAAAACAAAAATCAAATGTTTATCACTGTTTAGTCGATCGGGCCTTTCCCTGATGGAGCCTGGAGATAATGGCAGCCCAGAGTGGAGCAGAGAGAACAGAACGTACCAATGTGCCAGACGGGGGAGGCAGCGTGTGATCCTATTTGCTGCCTAACAATCATATGGGGGGGGGGGGGGGTCTGCTTTTGCTGGTTTTGGGGCACATCCAAAAATCTCCCAGAAGGAATACCTACCTGTTTACTTCTTTAAAGGGGATGCAAACCCCCCAAAATGTTATTTTTGTATAATGAACACCCGATATTGTTTATATACATAGTTGTGACTCCAGAAACAATGTAGCAGAAGCCAGCCTGGAGAAGAACTGTTTTAAAGGGGGACCTGTCACCCACACATAAAAACTTGGGGGTTTTCCCGGATAAGGGGTCTTTCCATAATTCAGATCTCCTAGGGAATCATTTAACCATGAAATAAACCCAATAGGGCTGTTCTGCCCCCAATAAGGGGTAATTATATCTTAGTTGGGATCAAGTACAGGTACTGTTTTATTATTACAGAGAAAAGGGAATCATTTAACCATTAAATAAACCCAATAGGGCTGTTCTGCCCCCAATAAGGGGTAATTATATCTTAGTTGGGATCAAGTACAGGTACTGTTTTATTATTACAGAGAAAAGGGAATCATTTAACCATGAAATAAACCCAATAGGGCTGTTCTGCCCCCAATAAGGGGTAATTATATCTTAGTTGGGATCAAGTACAGGTACTGTTTTATTATTACAGAGAAAAGGGAATCATTTTTTTTAAAAAAATGTGAATTATTTGATAAAAATGGAGTCTATGGGAGATGGACTTTCTGTAATTCGGAACTTTTTGGATAATGGGTTTCCGGATAAGGGGTCCGATACCTGTATAATAAAATTTCTTTAAAAAATAAACATGGAACCCAAATTCGTTTTTTTAATGAAATCATCCATACCTGTTATAAATGGATTTAAAAATCTGAGCTGTCAATCATATATTGCCTGCCCCGCCTCTATGCCTACGGCATAGAGGCGGGGCAAGCAATATATGATTGACAGCTCAGATTTTTAATTACAATTACTATAACTTTCCCTTCAGAACTTACTAGATATCACCCAGAAGGCAAATGCATAAGATTTTGGCGGGATACAAAGCTTTGCCTTAATAACAGTGTATACAAAATGGCGCCGGCCTGCTGGCTGTGACTGTAAACTCTAAGACTGAAGGAAAATAAAAAAGAAATAATTTATATAGTGTAAGTAAAGTTTATTTTGCTCAACTAACATAATAGAAAAGGATTTGGAATTATTTCTTGGGGTGACAGGTCCCCTTTAAGTGTCGGAAGTAGAGAATAAAGAGGGATCATGGGAAGGTGCCTACCATTTGCATTGTGATGTTTGTATGCCTTTAAGGTCAAGGGAATGGTGGGGGAAGGGTGGGGTGGGTGCTTCTTACTCAGCAAAGGCCGATTTCCATGACAGCGCAGGGCTGAGCGGGACGGAAAGCAAATAGCGGCTATTTTTCAATGATTACATTATGTTGCTATGGCAACTGAAGTTTTTAGAGCGATGGGAAGAAATCGGATGTTATTCCACAGGAAGGTAATCAGGATTCAAACAGCGGGGGGTAAAGAACGGGGGGGGGGAAATGTGGGAGACGGGGCCAGGAGAGGAATTAAAGGGACTAAGACCAGTGGCGTAAAAATGGTGGAGGGGGCAGAGTATCCACCAATGAGAATGCTGATTCCCAGCGCTGTGTCGGCCATCTTGCTGGTACCTTACATATAGAGATAATTATGTCATTTATTTCCCGTCATTATATGGCACAGGAATCAGACATGGGGATAAAGGGACAGACTTGTTCAGTGCTGGGTGCTCATTGGTGAATTTTCTTGCATCTATAATTACGTTTTTCTACCATTTCTATAGCACAACTAGGGGGCGCCGTGGGACAGCGTTATGATTGGGTTTACAACCCTTTTAAAGCAGAGACTTGGGGCAAAATTTCAATGATGTTGCTGGACTATAGCTCCCCTGCTGGTCAGTAGACATGGCGTCATAGTGAGCCTGACGGCACAAAAAGCAGATTTGTACTTATTGCCCTGGAACCTGGGTAATTAAATGGCAGCTGCCCTGCACGTATATGGCAGTTACAGAGGTCAGTAATGCGGCGGGGACATTACATTCTTCCGAGAAGGGGAACGGCTCTCCCACACAGTGTCGCAATCGGCGGGAAAAACAAAGACGTGAGAGTCCCACGGAGCGACAAAAATACGAATTTAGCACTTTTAACCCGCTGGGTTCTTAATAACGGGGAAGTGAAGTGTTTTTTAATTCGTTTAAAAAGAGAAAAAATAAACCTGTTCTGACCTGGTGGGCCCTGCCTACCCAGTCCTGCCCCCACAGACTCTTCCCAGGGGGGGGCGGGGGCAGGACTGGGTAGGCGGGGCCCACCAGGTCAGAACAGGTTTATTTTTTCTCTTTTTAAACAAATTAAAAAACACTTCACTTCCCCGTTATTAAGAACCCAGCGGGTTAAAAGTGCTAAATTCGGGGCAAGCATGGGTGCAGCGGGGTTCCCATTAGCACTGATCCCAGAGAAGCTCATAACTGGGGTGGGGGGGGCCCTGAGGTGGCAGTCCCAGTGGGCCCCGCACACCAAAGTCCAAATGTTTAACTTTTGCGTTTATATAACAAAACGTTATTGTAAGGATATCCCAATCCTGTATTCAGGGCATCCCTAATGCATAATAAGCTAAATTGCTTCCAGTTCCAGACATTAAACAGTTAAATACCATAAAGTCAATATATATATATATATATCTCTATAGCTACATCAGAAGGAAAGGTAAAAACTAAATAAATCAGAAAGGTCTATTTAAATACAGCCATAAGCACTTACAGAGAGTCCTCTATCAAAAGAAACAGGATTTCTTGTCTCCTTTTGTGGAAACATGTACTTCTGTGTCAGGCTTCCTTCTCTAAGAAAAATCCTTCGTCGCGGGGGCACAAGTTTGCTCCTCTCTCTATCGCCCTCTCCAATCAGAATTGGCTCCTGCCCCAACTCTGTGTAATCTAAGCTACCAGCAGCCAGAGCTGCAGCAGGAAGCTACTGAGACCAAGCTAAAATGGCTGCTGCTATCTTAAACAAACAGAGGGAGCTTCTACGGCTGTTTACTATGATATGGTAAAGGCAAAAAGCCTTTTTCTTCTCCTATAAAGGCATTTTACATATTGTTTATCTCACCTGGGTGCCACGTGCTTCTGCTCCTCCTCCTCGTCGGTATCACTGCTAATGGTGATGACGCTCACGGCCGGGCTGGGTGTGTCAGGAATGACGATTGTCTGCCGCTGCCGGTTATGGGATCCTCCCACGGCGCTATCCCCCCACCCGCAAGTGATAGACGGGACGCAGGCGGTGGTGTTCTGGGGCACCGCGCAGCGAGGTGGGGTATTTTCCTTCACACGTTTTGATCTCTGGGGGGAATTTACCGACTGAGAGGAGGTCACCTCGTAGGCAGAAATGTTCCTGCAGAAGTAAAACACAAACGTGAGCAAAATTGGACTTAAACGTAAAGTACAAACAGGATAGTAATAAGGAACAAACCTCGCTAACGAGTGATGCTTCTTGCGCGACGAGGAGGACGAACTGGTTGGCTGCTGCCTCATAACGTGCGCCACGCCCACATTTAATGGCTGTGCAGAGGGCAGAGTGACGTGACCGGTGAGAAGGGCCGGCTGCTGCATGATGGGATTGTAGTGGGTACCATGAGCATGTGTGTTCCTAATAGGAGTAAATACAGAGAAAAGGGAATCATTTACCCATGAAATAAACCCAATAGGGCTGTTCTGCCCCCAATAAGGGGTAATTATATCTTAGTTGGGATCAAGTACAGGTACTGTTTTATTATTACAGAGAAAAGGGATCATTTAACCATTAAATAAACCCAATAGGGCTGTTCTGCCCCAATAAGGGGTAATTATATCTTAGTTGGGATCAAGTACAGGTACTGTTTTATTATTACAGAGAAAAGGGAATCATTTAACCATGAAATAAACCCAATAGGACTGTTCTGCCCCCAATAAGGGGTAATTATATCTTAGTTGGGATCAAGTACATGTACTGTTTTATTATTACAGAGAAAAGGGAATCATTTAACCATTAAATAAACCCAATAGGGCTGTTCTGCCCCAATAAGGGGTAATTATATCTTAGTTGGGATCAAGTACAGGTACTGTTTTATTATTACAGAGAAAAGGGAATCATTTAACCATGAAATAAACCCAATAGGGCTGTTCTGCCCCCAATAAGGGGTAATTATATCTTAGTTGGGATCAAGTACAGGTACTGTTTTATTATTACAGAGAAAAGGGAATCATTTAACCATTAAATAAACCCAATAGGACTGTTCTGCCCCCAATAAGGGGTAATTATATCTTAGTTGGGATCAAGTACAGGTACTGTTTTATTATTACAGAGAAAAGGGAATCATTTAACCATTAAATAAACCCAGTAGGGCTGTTCTGCCCCCAATAAGGGGTAATTATATCTTAGTTGGGATCAAGTACAGGTACTGTTTTATTATTACAGAGAAAAGGGAATCATTTAACCATTAAATAAACCCAATAGGGCTGTTCTGCCCCAATAAGGGGTAATTATATCTTAGTTGGGATCAAGTACAGGTACTGTTTTATTATTACAGAGAACGGTATACCGTTCACCAACAAAAATAATGTTCCACTGGACTTACCTCCAGTCAGCCAACTGCTGAGTGCCTGCCATGCCGTCTGGGATGACTGTGGCATGTTGAACTGAGGTATGAGCGGCGACACCGGCAAGTTGCTGCCAGGCCGGTGGAAGAAGGATCTGCTGTGTGCCACTGGGCCAAGCCTGCTGTTAGAGGAAACAATAAACTGCCGAAGCCAAATTGCAAATGTGCCCAGAACATTCCTTCTCTTATATTTGTATTTATACATATGGGTAGGGGGTGCCATAGTGTTTCCCTTAGACAGAACAGTATGGGGGTACAGCTTATTGTGTGCCAGAACATTCCTTCTCTGTATATTTGTATTTATACATATGGGTAGGGGGTGCCATAGTGTTTCCCTTAGACAGTACAGTATGGGGGTACAGCTTATTGTGTGCCCAGAACATTCCCTCTCTGTATATTTGTATTTATACATATGGGTAGGAGGTGCCATAGTGTTTCCCTTAGACAGTACAGTATGGGGGTACAGCTTATTGTGTGCCCAGAACATTCCTTCTCTGTATATTTGTATTTATACATATGGGTAGGAGGTGCCATAGTGTTTCCCTTAGACAGTACAGTATGGGGGTACAGCTTATTGTGTGCCCAGAACATTCCTTCTCTGTATATTTGTATTTATACATATGGGTAGGGGGTGCCATAGTGTTTCCCTTAGACAGTACAGTATGGGGGTACAGCTTATTGTGTGCCCAGAACATTCCTTCTCTGTATATTTGTATTTATACATATGGGTAGGGGGTGCCATAGTGTTTCCCTTAGACAGTACAGTATGGGGGTACAGCTTATTGTGTGCCCAGAACATTCCTTCTCTGTATATTTGTATTTATACCTATGGGTGGGAGCTGCCCCGACTCCCCGCACCCCAGCTTGTACCTGAGTGAGGAGCCCAGGCTGGATCTGCAGAGCCTGAGCGCCAGCTGTCTGAGTGACCAGCGGCACAGTGTTTTCCATTCGCACCGAGTACCCGCCGTGCTTGGAAGGAGAGGTCTGGAGCCCTGACAGCAGGAGATGGAATATTATATCACACATACCCCCCTGAGACAGCTGATGCCCCATAAAACACTTATAATGAAGGGCCGGTGGGAATTCTTACCCTGGAATGCCGGCGGGCACACGATGAGAGCCTGTTGGAAGGGGTCTGGCCGGGCACAGAGCTGTGCTGTCCCTGTCTGAAGGGGCATAGTCCTCTGGGCAACCGCCGCCATGGATGCAGCCGTTGGCTAGAAAAGAATATAAAGGGGTTGTAAACCCAATAGCAACGCTGCCCCCCCCAGTTATCTATAGAAGCTGCAAGAAAACAGCAATAAAATTGACCAATGAGCATTCTACTGACCAAAAACCTCATTATAAATGCAGGAGAAGTGACCAATGAGAATGCTGATTCCCAGCACTGTGTCGGCCATCTTGCTGGTACCTTACATATAGAGATAATGATGGCATTTTTCCCGTCATTATATGGCACAGGAATCAGACATGGGGATAAAGGGACAGACTTGTTCAGTGCTGGGAAACTGTGCTTATTGCTCCCAACTCCAATTGCAGGAACAGAGAACAGGGAGCCGGACTTACTCACATCAGCTGGGATTCTCATTGGGGGAAAGTTTTATTGGGCAATATTGCTTTAAAGGGTAACTAAACCCTGCTGCACTGCACGGCTCAACCAAACGTTACTCAGCTGTTGCTGGACTACAAATCCCAGAATACTGTACCATATAATGAAGGGTGAGGCATGCTGGGAGCTGTAGTCCAGCACCATCAGGGTTGGATTCTTAAAGCAATATTGCACAATAAAAATACCTCTGGGCGGGAAGGGGTTGGTACATAGTTAAAGAGGTTCCGGGTAGCCAGACTCCTACCTGGCTGTGCACAGTGTTGAGCTGGTTGCTGAAGGTCATAGTGAGGTTGGTAGAAGTACTTGGGGCAACGTGCGTGATGAAGGGGGTTTTGCTGTGGTTCACAGTGTCGTACATATTCACCCGCCGCTTACAGATCTCCATGTTCTGGAAACAGGACTTGACGCTGCGAAAGAGAGGAAAGCGGCTGAGAGAGAGATCGGTTGGAGGAGAACACAAGTCAGAGGGTGGGGAAAAGAAGGATAGGGAATGGGGGAAAGAGAGAGTGAGCTTTTGCAGTGGTATTTTCCAAGGATTTTAGCAAGAAGTTATCTTTTCAGCGCCACCTAGTGGCGGAACGCAGAACGCATTCATAAAAAATGAATACGAAAAATAGAAAATTCAGTAAATTCAGCACTAACTTGAAATATTCTAGTAGTGACCCATAGCAACCAATCAGAAGGTTAACAAAGGTCTAGTAACCCATAGTAATCAATCAGAAGGTTAATAAAGGTCTAGTAACCCATAGTAATCAATCAGAAGGTTAATAAAGGTCTAGTAACCCATATTAATCAATCAGAAGGTTAATAAAGGTCTAGTAACCCATAGTAATCAATCAGAAGGTTAACAAATGTCTAGTAACCCATAGCAACCAATCTGAAGGTTAACAAAGGTCTAGTAACCCATAGTAATCAATCAGAAGGCTAACAAAGGTCTAGTAACCAATAGCAACCAATCAGAAGGTTTAAAAGGTCTAGTAACCCATAGCAATCAATCAGAAGGTTAACAAAGGTCTAGTAACCCATAGCAATCAATCAGAAGGTTAACAAAGGTCTAGTAACCCATAGCAACCAATCAGAAGGTTAACAAAGGTCTAGTAACCCATAGTAATCAATCAGAAGGTTAACAAAGGTCTAGTAACCCATAGTTATCATCAGAAGGTTAACAAAGGTCTAGTAACCCATAGCAATCAATCAGAAGGTTAGCAAAGGTCTAGTAACCCATAGTAATCAATCAGAAGGTTAGCAAAGGTCTAGTAACCCATAGTAATCATCAGAAGGATAACAAAGGTCTAGTAACCCATAGTAATCATCAGAAGGTTAACAAAGGTCTAGTAACCCATAGCAATCAATCAGAAGGTTAGCAAAGGTCTAGTAACCCATAGTAATCAATCAGAAGGTTAGCAAAGGTCTAGTAACCCATAGTAATCAATCAGAAGGTTAACAAAGGTCTAGTAACCCATAGCAACCAATCAGAAGGTTAGCAAAGGTCTAGTAACCCATAGTAATCATCAGAAGGTTAACAAAGGTCTAGTAACCCATAGCAATCAATCAGAAGGTTAGCAAAGGTCTAGTAACCCATAGTAATCAATCAGAAGGTTAACAAAGGTCTAGTAACCCATAGTAATCAATCAGAAGGTTAACAAAGGTCTAGTAACCCATAGCAACCAATCAGAAAGTTAACAAAGGTCTAGTAACCCATAGCAACCAATCTGAAGGTTAACAAAGGTCTAGTAACCCAAAGTAATCAATCAGAAGGCTAACAAAGGTCTAGTAACCAATAGCAACCAATCAGAAGGTTTAAAAGGTCTAGTAACCCATAGCAATCAATCAGAAGGTTAACAAAGGTCTAGTAACCCATAGTAATCAATCAGAAGGTTAGCAAAGGTCTAGTAACCCATAGCAACCAATCAGAAGGTCTTATTTAACCTGCTGGAAAGAACACCTCTGAATGGCTGTTATGATTTGCAAGTACTGGGGCGGGCCAATGTCACCTCTTTTATTACATCACTCTTCTTTAAACTCTATGGCTTTGCACCCCCCCCCCCCCCCCCCTATAAGGAACATTCCATACTGTGAACTATGTGGGAAATCCAGGAGGTGCGTCATGGTGACAAAGGGATGGTTCAGCGTCTCGATTGGCGTGATCCTCTTGTCCGCGTCGATCGTCAGCATCTTCTTCAGGAGGTCGATGAACTCCCGCCTGTCCGCTTTCTCGACCAGCATGTCGCTCCCCTCCAGATCCGACGCCATGTTCACCTGGAACATCACGAGGAAATCGGTGACGCAATTCAAACGCAAGGAGAAGTTAACCAGTACAAGGTTAAAGGGTAAGTTAACCATTCAAATGATTTTCTCTATACTATACACATTAACATCCAGCCACTGCAGCAATCCAATACGCAGTCATAAAATGGAATTGCAATATACCGGGGGGGGGGAATTGTAGCTAAAAGAAAATGTAGCTTTAATTATGAGCACTAAAATCAAATGGAGGAGATTAAAAACCATTACGGAGGCGATCGTCTTATTCCTCCCGTTACACGGAATGCGCTTATTTTAAAATCAAATTCAGGAGTAATGATGGGTAAAAGGCGCTGCATGGGGATACGGCGCGGTATTCTCGGGGGCCACACAGGGACGGGCATACGGAGCCATTCGCCCACTGCCTATATAATAGCTCAAGCAGAAACCCCATTTCTAAGACATAAAAATCCCCCCCACGCTGGTAACACTGTTCATTGGTCCGTGTATGGGGCCTTCCCAACAGCCTCACCAATATCTGCCCGTAAATTGTCCAAATACCTGTCCGGTAGGTTGGAGTATCACATCGGACAAAGACAACTCTTAGGGCGAAGACACACGGGGCAATTAGTTGACGAGACTTCTGCAACTTTTCGGAATTGTTGCAGCGATGCTCACATTCTTCTATGGCCGCGCTAAAGTTGCTGCAATTAGTCGCAATGTTTTCCTTAACTAAAATTTGCCGCGACCAATTGCCCCGTGTGTCTTTGACCTTAGGGTTAAGACACACGGAGCTACTAGTAGCAGCAGCTACTTGTCGTGGCTACTAAAACAGACAATGCTGATCATTTACGGATAACTGTCTCTACGTGTGGTTTAGCAGAGGCAATTCTCAGTATTGTCTATGGCAGCGGATTTCCTGGCATTTAGTAGCCATGAAAAAGTAGCTGCTACTAGTAGTAGTAGTAGCAGCTACTTGTCGTGGCTCCAGAAATAGACAATGCTGATCATTTACGGATAACTGTCTCTACGTGTGTTTTAGCAGAGGCAATTCTCAGTATTGTCTATGGCAGGGGATTTTCTGGGGTTTAGTAGCTGTGAAAAAGTAGCTGCTACTAGTAGCCCAGTGTGTCTTCACCCTAAGGGTGAAGACACACGGAGCTACTTAGTAGCAGCTACTTCTCACTGCTACTAAATGGCAGAAAATCCCCTGCCATAGACAATACTGAGAATTGCCTCTGCTAAAACACACGTAGAGACAATTATCAGTAAATGATCAGCATTGTCTTTTTTAGTAGCCACGACAAGTAGCTGCTACTAGTAGCTCTGTCTGTCTTTACCCTAATAAGGCTAATGGTACAATTCAATTATTGGCTCAGATCAATCTCAACAAAAGAACAAAACTTGTTGTGTATGTTAAACCACGATTATCGAGGGCACAGGAACAGCTGGCACGACATTGGGACACTTTGCCGGTACCTGCGCCATGTCGTCTAAGCAGTTGAAGATGTACTTTCTGGCTTCTTTCGATTTAATGCCGGTCTCGTTCTCGTGGTCTTCGGGGGTCTGAGTGTAGAAAAAAAAAAAGTGGTATAAAGCTAAACTGCTTGTCAAACTCTAAAGATGCCGATACAACAGCACCACCTAGAGGTCATGCACATATGTGTTTAACTATGAAATGAATTACGGAAATAGGGGGTTTTATTTGCACATAAACAAAATATGGGGAGGGTTCTGGGAGTTGTAGTTTAACCACAGATTTACCCTCCCTATAGCTCCCCTGGAATATGTATTCACTCACTGTGTGCGTCAGAAATTATTATTGAATAAGAAGTGAAAGGAAAATAAACACATGAAAGAGGGTGTTGTGCTACTCACAGGAAGGGGGGTTCTGGGTAGGAATTAAAGGGATATGGACACCTCAAACGGGACATTGAGTTAGAGAGGGTCCAGAGAAGGGCAACTAAGCTGGTAAAGGGTATGGGAAGTCTCAGTTATGGGGAAAGACTGGCCAAGTTGCCCCAGGGACTGGTCCGATTGCCATCTTGGAGTCAGGAAGGAATTGTTTCCCCTCTGGGGCAAATTAGAGAGGCTTCAGATGGGGTTTTTGCCTTCCTCTGGATCAACTAGCAGTTAGGCAGGCTATATATAGGCATTAGGGTTGAACGTCATGGACGTGTGTCTTTTCTCAACCTATGTTACCGCTAATGGAATTTTTTGGGCAGGGTACTTGGGCAGCAGGTACAAAATGGCACCAATGTAATGACTTACACAATCCCTTAATTAAAGGTGGGGTTGATGGCAGGGCACTACTCACCTTGAGCCTCCACAGCGGGTACGGGGAGTCGCCATCCCTGTTAAAGAAACGGGTGGTCTTTGTGCCGGAGCTCAGTAGGTATTCGGCGGGTAAACCCTGCGTCTGGGAGATGTAGCGGATCTGGGAAGAGAGGGGCAAATGGCTCAGTACAAACACCGACTTAGAAACTGTACCCGCAGACTGGGAAATAGTATTGTATGTAAGCATTGAGCAGCCCCCACTTTGCCTGCCCCCCCCCCCTAGAATTTGCCCGCCCCACCCCCCGTACTTTGCCCACCGCACCCCCCGTACTTTGCCCACCCCCCGTACTTTGTCCCGCCTCCCCCCGTACTTTGTCCCGCCTCCCCCCGTACTTTGTCCCGCCTCCCCCCGTACTTTGCCCCGCCTCCCCCCTGTACTTTGCCCGCTCCCCCCCCTCACTTACTAGCCAAGGGCCCTTTATGGGGCAAACTGTGTTCATGTTTGTAATGATGCTTTCCATATGAGTAATAAAACGACTCAAGTCATAGTACGTGCCAGGTCTTGTAACCTATAGCAACAAATGACTCCGCCCCTTCTTAAAGAAGAACTATACCCCCGGGTGCTAAAAGCACCCTTAACTATTATGCCTAGACCCTCCCTCACCTATGCAATAAGGGAGCGGTGAGGGGGGTCTAGGCAATGATAGTTAAGGGTGCTTTTTGCACCCGGGGGTA
The DNA here is from genome assembly GCF_000004195.4 of Xenopus tropicalis. Lineage (NCBI taxonomy): Eukaryota > Metazoa > Chordata > Amphibia > Anura > Pipidae > Xenopus > Xenopus tropicalis. Next base: position 7,943,527 of record NC_030679.2, read on the forward strand.
TAGTTGTCCTTTAAGAAGGGGCGGAGTCATTTGTTGCTGTAGGTTACAACTATACCCCCGGGTGCAAAAAGCACCCTTAACTATTATGCCTAGACCCCCCTTACCTCTCCTTTATTGCATAGGTGAGGGGGGGTCTAGGCATAATAGCTATGGGTGCTTTTTGCACCCGGGGGTATAGTTGCCCTTTAAGAAGGGGCGGAGTCATTTTTTGCTATAGGTTAAAACTATACCCCTGGGTGCAAAAAGCACCCTTAGCTATTATGCCTAGACCCCCCCCCCCCGTCCCTTATGCAATAAGGGAGAGATAAGGGGGGGTCTAGGCATAATAGTTAAGGGTGCTTTTTGCACCCCAGGGGTTTAGTTCTCCTTTAAACATGTTTAGCCTGCCTTCTGCTTATTAAAAGCTCACATACCTGGTCATATTCCGACGCTCCGGGGTACAGGGGCCACCCCAAGAACAGCTCGGCTATCACGCACCCCAAAGACCACATGTCGATGGCTTCACAGAAAGGTAACCCCAAGATAATCTCAGGAGCCCTGTTGGAGGGGGGTAATAAGGCAAAGTGGCAGTGAGAGATTCTATTAATTAATAATTAACAGAGTATCGGGGGTGTCAGTTGTAAAGCGAAAGGAAATAAAAAGGTAGGGAAAATCAATGTTGGTTTCATCGTTACATTCAGTAATTATTTACTTATTAGGGCAAATAGAAGCGCTTTATCCCAGTAGTGCCATACAGCCGACGGGGAAAGGGTTAAGCCAGTCCGGCTCAATAGCACCCAGGGGGCTGCGCAGAAGCACGGGAGGCGCTTGGACACCCCCACCCCCTATTTGCACTGTTACTAAATGAGGCTTCAGTCCTGACCGACCACAATCTTATTAGTATGTAAATCTCTTCTCCCTCCATCTGGATCTCTCCGAGTTATCAATAGCGGCCCCCCCGGCCCCCCAAACATACGCTGCCTGCAGCCCCCTGGCCCCCGCTGCCCCACCCAAGCCAAGCCAGGAATAAAGCCAAGCCAAGGCGGCACCCATCACTAGGAAATAATTGCCCCCCTGACAACGTTGCAGCATCATGTATTCATCATAAGCACCCCCCCCCCCCCCAGTGTGCCAACCCCTAGAACAGCCACAGCCCCCTCCCTTACCAACCACCCGAACACATTGATACAGCCAGCACCCCCAATCCCAATGGAAATGTGGGGGCTCCACGTCAGGCCTGCATAAAGCACAAGTGCAGATTCCATACTGATCTACCCCCACTCGGAACAAAAAAGAACAAAAATTCCAACCCCCCCCTTCTAAAACCTACATACATCAGCATAAATGTGACCCCCAGCCCTGACCTGCCCCCACCCCCCCCAGCACAAGCACAAACCTTCCCCCACCTACTATAATAAGCCTGACACAAGCACAGACCATCCAGTCCTACATGCAACATAAGGGGTTAATCTCCAGGGCACAAACCCACATTAATTCCCTCCAGAACAGCCCTATTGGGTTTATTTAATGGTTAAATGATTCCCTTTTCTCTGTAATAATAAAACAGTACCTGTACTTGATCCCAACTAAGATATAATTACCCCTTATTGGGGCAGAACAGCCCTATTGGGTTTATTTAATGGTTAAATGATTCCCTTTTCTCTGTAATAATAAAACAGTACCTGTACTTGATCCCAACTAAGATATAATTACCCCTTATTGGGGGCAGAACAGCCCTATTGGGTTTATTTAATGGTTAAATGATTCCCTTTTCTCTGTAATAATAAAACAGTACCTGTACTTGATCCCAACTAAGATATAATTACCCCTTATTGGGGCAGAACAGCCCTATTGGGTTTATTTAATGGTTAAATGATTCCTTTTTCTCTGTAATAATAAAACAGTACCTGTACTTGATCCCAACTAAGATATAATTACCCCTTATTGGGGGCAGAACAGCCCTATTGGGTTTATTTCATGGTTAAATGATTCCTTTTTCTCTGTAATAATAAAACAGTACCTGTACTTGATCCCAACTAAGATATAATTACCCCTTATTGGGGCAGAACAGCCCTATTGGGTTTAATTAATGTTTTATTGATTTTTTTAGTATCAGTAAGGTATGGAGATGCAAATTACAAAAGCTCCCTTATCCGGAATACCCTTGGTCCCAAGCATTCTGGATAACGGGTCCTATACCTGTACTTGAGATGCCAGGGTTTGGGTTGAATGGAGGCCTTACAAGTCCCTACACCAGGCTGAATGCAGAACCCCAAGCTAATACCCAACACAAGTACAGACCCCTAACCCTATACCCCAAATGAGTAGGTATTCCCAAGGGGGGGGGGTAATTTTGCTTGGCACGGGGCATTAGGAGGAGGGTAAAACTCAAGGCAAATCTGCCTACGTAGAAACAGAGTTTAACCCTTCTAATGCCCCATGCCAAGCAACCCTACTAACTGCCCCCGCCTGCTAATAACGCACCCTGTCTGCCTGGGGGGGGGGGGCTCAGGTTTGCCCCCACTGCTGCTATTTATAAGAAGAAGCATACGCCAGCCATCGTGCGTTCTCTCTGGGGCTCCCGCTGTGCCAGGCCCATTATTCCGTGTATGTACCGGAGCCGTGCAGAAGGGAGGGAACCCACCCCATCGGCACAGCGTGGGGGAGACGCCGAGGGAGAAGAGAGAAAATCTCCATTTGAGAAAATACGTTTAAAGGGGAAGTAAGCCTATATAAAATCTTTGCATTATGAAAGCAAAAGGAATTCTAACCCACATCCCCCCCGATGCCAATTCCCATAATGATATATATGCCGTTTGGATAAAGAAGGGAAATCACTGCAGGGTGCCAGGCAGTGTGAATTGGTGCCCTGGCTACGGCTATCTGTGCCCAATGGTACGTGTAGCCAGAACCAGCAGTGCAGGGGTTAAGGGACGACGGATACTGCTCTCAAGACCAAATCACATTTACAACCAACACCAAAGAAAAATAATGATCCATTCACCACCCTGATGCCCCTTGGCCACTCCCCACTATGAAAAACCCCACCCACAATCCGCCTGAACCCCGATTACCTGCACATAAGCACCCCCATTTCAATGACCTATGAACTGAACTATTACATCTCTTGTGAACCCCTCTGCCTGCACCCGTCAACTGCCCCCTCTGCCTGCACCCCTGTCAACTGCCCCTCTGCCTGCACCCCTGTCACTGCCCCCTCTGCCTGCACCCCTGTCAACTGCCCCCCTCTGCCTGCACCCCTGTCAACTGCCCCCTCTGCCTGCACCCCTGCCAACTGCCCCCTCCAGCCTGCACTCCTGCCAACTGCCCCTCCGCCTGCACCCTGCACTGCCCCCTCCGCCTGCACCCCTGTCAACTGCCCCCTCCGCCTGCACCCCTGGTCAACTGCCCCCTCCGCCTGCACCCCTGTCAACTGCCCCCTCCTGCCTGCACCCCTGTCAACTGCCCCCCTCCTGCCTGCACCCCTGTCAACTGCCCCTCTGCCTGCACCCCTGTCAACTGCCCCTCTGCCTGCAGCCCTGTCAACTTGCCCCCTTGCCTGCACCCGTCAACTGCCCCCTCTGCCTGCCACCCCTGTCAACTGCCCCCTCTGCCTGCACCCCGGTCAACTGCCCCTTCTGCCTGCACCCGTCAACTGCCCCTTCTGCCTGCACCCGTCAACTGCCCCTCTGCCTGCACCCCGTCAACTGCCCCCTCTGCCTGCACCCCCTGTTCAACTGCCCCCTCTGCCTGCACCCCCTGTCAACTGCCCCCTCTGCCCTGCACCCCTGTCAACTGCCCCCTCTGCCTGCACCCCTGTCAACTGCCCCCCTCTGCCTGCAGCCGCCTGTCAACTGCCCCCTCTGCCTGCACCCCTGTCAACTGCCCCCTCTGCCTGCACCCCTGTCAACTGCCCCCTCTGCCTGCACCCCTGTCAACTGCCCCTCTGCCTGCACCCGTCAACTGCCCCTCTGCCTGCAACCCGTCAACTGCCCCTCTGCCTGCACCCGTCAACTGCCCCTCTGCCTGCACCCCTGTCAACTGCCCCCTCTGCCTGCACCCCTGTCAACTGCCCCCTCTGCCTGCACCCCTGTCAACTGCCCCCTTCTGCCTGCACCCCTGTCAACTGCCCCCCTCTGCTCTGCACCCCTGTCAACTGCCCCTCTGCCTGCACCCGTCAACTGCCCCTTCTGCCTGCACCCGTCAACTGCCCCCTCTGCCTGCACCCCCGTCAACTGCCCCCTCTGCCTGCACCCCCGTCAACTGCCCCTTCTGCCTGCCACCCCTGTCAACTGCCCCCTCTGCCTGCACCCCTGTCAACTGCCCCTTCTGCCTGCACCCCTGTCAACTGCCCCCTCCGCCTGCACCCCGCAACTGCCCCTTCTGCCTGCACCCCTGTCAACTGCCCCCTCCGCCTGCACCCCTGTCAACTGCCCCCTCTGCCTGCACCCCTGTTACCTGCCCCCTCTGCCACTTGCCCCTTAGAAAGATTTACAGAATAACCTACCAAATCCTATCAATTCACACTGCCTCCTGCTGTCTGGTGCTGGTACTGCAATGGAATATAATGAGAGCTGCACCCAAATTCCCCTTAATTACACATGTAAAAGTAACTAAAGGCAGTATCTGCAGTGCTGGTTCCCACTCCTGACATAATGTAGCAGCATCCCTGCCGCATATAATTCCGGCTGCTGTAATTCAGATGCATCGTTCCCCTTATAAAAAATAAAAAATGCACCAAGGCAGCCGTTGTGTCTTTGCACATAAATCTCCCGGTGAGGCCGACACCCGGTGATGCCCCAGAGAGTTAAAGCTGCAATGCAGGTGTTTCCAGTACAAAACAGACCCTACACATTTATTGCCCGGACCAGGGGAACCAGCCATACGCTTACTTCCCCTTTAAACAAAATTTTTGATCCGGGTCGGAGTGGGGTAGAAACGACCTGCCCAAGGTCAAAGCGTTTGGAAATCCAAAATCCTATCCTAGAGACTGGTTTAGCTGCAGAGCAACAGTAGGAAGGCATTTGCCCCTGCCCCCTAGCGCAGTTCAGCAGGAACAGCCCCCCTAAGCTTGCATCGTCAGAGTGGGTGGGGCTGTAACGCTGCAACCCCAAAGCCACAAGGGTGATTTCACAACCAACTGAGCAATTTCCTATAAAGTAAATAACAAACAAGAAAAAAAATATTTGTTTTCTGCCTCAGACTGAATGTACCTCAACTAAGCTTACTCCATACGCACTAAGGGAAACCATGGCACCCTCCATATTAAAATAGAAATTACAGAGAAGAATGTTTGGCAACAATAACTGTACCCATACTGTGCGGTCTAAGGAAACCTAGGCACCTCCTACGATATTATAATAAATAATACAGAATGAACGTCGGCACACAATAAGCTGTACCCCCATACTGAACTGTTAAGGGAAACACTATGGCACCTCCTCCCATATTAAATAAAAATACAGAGAAGGAAAGTTCGGCACACAATAATCTGTACCCCCCACTGTACTGTTAAGGAACACTAGCACCCCATACATATGTTAAATTAAATAATACAGAGGAGGAAAAGTCTGGCACACATAGCTGTACCCATACTGTACTGTCTAAAGACCATAGCACCTCCTTACCATATGTATAAATACAAATATATGAACGGAATGTTCTGGCACACAAGAGCTGTAACCCCATATGACTGCTAAGGGAACCTATGACCCCTACCCAATGGTAAAAAAAAGGAATTGGCCACAAAGACTGTACCCCCATACTGTACTGTCTAAGGGAATCACTATGGCACCTCCTATAGGCCCCTTAGCTGCAACGGGGGGATCTTTAAGGTGCATGAGAAACGGAAATTACTTTTTTTCTGCCTTATTTTCCATGGGAGAACTTTTCCTGACCTCCTTTCTAACCACAAAACCAGCGGTGGGAGGAGGGAGGGGGGGGGATTAAATGGGAAAAGCCGAATTCCTGAATTTACTTTAGCAGTTCAGCAGCCTCCCTCTGCCATTAGCCGGGGCACAGATGGGGCAAACCAATTACTAAAGTGGGCAATTTAACCCTTCTGGGGGCGCAGAACGAAGAGCAAATGGATTTATAGATCCCTATGTAGTAATGCTGCATCCGTGCAGGGACCAATCAAAAACAAGCTGTAAAGCGCTCTGGATAATGATGGGTTAAGGCAACAAGCCAACGATCCATGAACCCCAAGGGTATTCCGGATAAGGGGTCTTTCTGTATTTTAGATCTTCATACCTTAAGTCTACTAAAAAATCAATAAAACATTAAATAAACCCAATAGGGCTGTTCTGCCCCAATAAGGGGTAATTATATCTTAGTTGGGATCAAGTACAGGTACTGTTTTATTATTACAGAGAAAAGGGAATCATTTAACCATTAAATAAACCCAATAGGGCTGTTCTGCCCCAATAAGGGGTAATTATATCTTAGTTGGGATCAAGTACAGGTACTGTTTATTATTACAGAGAAAAGGGAATCATTTAACCATTAAATAAACCCAATAGGGCTGTTCTGCCCCAATAAGGGGTAATTATATCTTAGTTGGGATCAAGTACAGGTACTGTTTTATTATTACAGGGAAAAGGGAATCGATTTATAAAAATTTGAATTATTTCATTATAATGGAGTCTATGGGAGACAGGCTTTCCGTAATTCGGAGCTTTCTGGATAACGGATCCCATACCCATAGTGCTTTCAATACAGCTAGAATATAGAGAATATAGAGTTGGCTTTCAGTACAGCCAGAAAGGAGTGAAAGATGAGGAATAAGTGAATATTGGGAGGCTGCCTACATTTTCATTGGGCCAGATATGGGGGGCTTTCCATCCCCTTTAAGCAATTCCATGTAGAAAGGAATAGACGTGCACTAGCATCTGATTTCCCACAAGAGCAGTCGCTTCAATTGCTTCTGCACGGACAAAGCCATTGTGCTCCTCATTTATAAAAAGGAAGCAAGCGGAGACATAACTAACAACACCCCCCCCCCCCACCCCTACACCCCACCCCCACGTTATCACCCTAACGACCCACTCTGGGCAGTTTTGAAACATGATTTCCTGTTTCTATTTATTACAAAGAGCAAGGCAGGATCGTTTTCCCTTTAATGACACGGGGGTAGGGGACGTCTCCAGGCATTTATAGAGTTACCGTCTCTTTAAGAGCAGCCCCCCCCCCCACCCAGTAATATTACCCGCTCAGCCTGTTATTTTACCAGCATTGGTTTAGTTCAAAAGGTGCTAAACCCGACTACATAATTAGAAATGGTCTCGGCAAACTCGTTAGTTCATACATTTTCCACTGCTTCATCCTAACGAGGGGAGGAATTCCAAATATACCCCGACCTTTCCAGGGAAGCTCTGCCCGTAACCTGGTACCCGGCAGCACCAGGGGGAGGAAATGGATCCCCCTGATATAGATGCCTACTGCATGGCTGCGCAGGGAACGGTACAGTCTGCAGCTTTCATCCCAATGAATTCCTGGCGGGTCACGCAGGGTACAGATTCATTAGGTGCTTAGATTGAACAGGGAATGGTTTAAAAGCAGCAGTCCTGCCCTGCTTTATGGCTGAGATTCTAGTATCTTATAAAAAGGCATTCTGTCAAGTGGCACAGATCCTAATCTGACCATCCCATTGTAACAGCAGTCCTGCCCTGTTAGCTGAATTCCTAGCTATCTTATAACAGAGCATTCTGTCCAGTGGCACAGATCCCATCTGATCCCCCATTAAGCAGCATCTGCTGCTTTATGGCTGAGATTCTAGCTATCTGTTAACAGAGCATTCTGTCACAGTGGCACAATCCATCTGATCCCCCATTGTAAGCAGCAGTTTTCTTTGCGTGCCTCGTCTGCCGCTTATGCTGAGATTCTAGCATCTTATAACAGAGCATTCTGTCACAGTGGCACAGATCCTATCCCCCCCCCCCCATTGTAAGCACAGTCCTTCCTCGCTTTTGCTGAGATTCTAGCTACTGTATAAGAGCATTCTGTCACAGTGCACAGATCCTATCTGATCCCCATTGTAAGCAGCAGTCCTGCCCTGCTTTATGCTGAGATTCTAGCTATTGTATAACAGAGCATTCTGTCACCAGTGGCCACAGGATCCTATCTGATCCCCCCCCCCCCCATTGTAAGCAGGCAGTCCTGCCCTGCTTATGGCCTGAGATCTAGCCTATCTGTATAACAGAGCATTCTGTCACAGTGGCACAGATCCTATCTGATCCCCCCATTGTAAGCAGCAGTCCTGCCCTGCTGTATGGCTGAGATTGCTAGGCTTCTGTATAACAGAGCATTCTGTCCACGAGTGGCACAGACCCTATCTATCCCCCCCCCCATTGTAAGCAGCAGTCCATGCCCTGCTTTATGGGCTGAGATTCTAGCTAGCTGTATAACAGAGGCATTCTGTCACAGTGGCACAGATCCTATCTGATCCCCAGTGTAAGAGCAGCAGTCCTGCCCTGCTTTATGGCTGAGATTCTACTATCTGTAGATAACAGAGCATTCTGTCACACCTGGCACAGATCCTATCTGATCCCCATTGTAAGCAGCAGTCTGCCCTGCTTTATGGGAAGACTAGCTATCGTATAACAAGCATTCGTCACGTGGACAGATCCTATCTGATCCCCCATTGAAGCAGCAGTCCTGCCTGCTTTATGCTGAGATTCTAGCTATCTGTATAACAGAGCATTCTGTCACAGTGGCACAGATCCTATCGATCCCCCATTGTAAGCACAGTGGCTGAGATCTAGCTATCTATAACAGAGCATTCTGTCACAGTGGCACAGATCCTATCTGATCCCCCATTGTAAGCAGCAGTCCTGCCCTGCTTTATGGCTGAGATTCTAGCTATCTGTATAACAGAGCATTCTGTCACAGTGGCACAGATCCTATCTGATCCCCCCCCCCCATTGTAAGCAGCAGTCCTGCCCTGCTTTATGGCTGAGATTCTAGCTATACAGGGGAAGGGTAGTATTATTTACATTCCCATTGCATGGGTCATTTGAACCACTTATGCAATTAACATTTATTTTTGTTTAATTTTCCTTCGATTTTAATTCCTCTCCCTCCCCTCGCCCCTGGCTAAAGGCTATGACTGGTTAAAAAAAAACAAAACTAAAAGAAATGAAGTCTATGGCACGTGACGTATTCTGCAGCCGGTCAAGCAAATAAGCAAATATGTGTCTTTTCACAGTCCTGCGCCTACACCCACTAGAGGGGCAAGTAAGATTAAAGGACAAGGAAACCCAACAACCTCAGGGGTGCAAATAAACCAAGTTGATCATTCTGGCCCAGGAATCCAGGGGAACTTATTTTCAGCTATGCTGTTATTAAACACCCCCTTGGCCCTCTCCTATATGCTCTCATCAGAGCTTTCTAGTCCGCTCCACTGCGTCAGTTACAGATTCCATGCCCCTCCCCTTGAAAGCTGCCATCAGAGTGTTCTAGTCCCACCCACTTCTTAAGTTTCACACTTCCTGTCCTTTCCCCTATAACAGGGCTGTCCAACTTCTGTGGTACCAAGGGTCGATAATTGAAACCAGTTTGACCACTCCCCCTTTTTAAACCACGCCCACTTCAAACCACACCCATGTTATCACAAGACCACACCCACATTAATGGTGGTAGCGCAGCAAAACCCCAAATGGTTGGTGCTCACTGTAGGGATATCCCCCTTCATTCATATGTGAAAGAATTATATTATGTCGTATTAAGACACACCCTTAAATCTATATGGCTCCTCCTCCCCTGTACAGGGAATTACATGTATAAACAATATGGGGGGGGGGGGTTACAGCCTGAATCTGAGGTGGAACCATGCAGGGGGGGCAGTTAATCTCAGTACTGATACTATTTAAAGCTTACACAAAGGTAAGCAGTCACAGCAGCCAGACAGGTGGGGGGCCACACAGAGGGGGCCACCAGTTGGACAGCACTGCCCTATAAGATGCCATCAGAGTGTTTTGATCCTACCCACAAGTTCCAGACTTCCTGCCCCCCCCCTCTGTTAACTGTTTTAGTTTGACCCAGTATCAGACTAGGGCACCTGGGGCCCATCAAATTACCCGATTTCAAGGGCTCCCCTGCCCAAAGCACAACAGGTATTGGGAGTGGCCGGGGCCTTCCTGCGCCAATGGAAAGGTATCCGGGAACCCGGGGGGGGGCAATAATTTATGTAGGTGGATCAGGTGAGGAATGGGTAAATAAAGGCCAAGTGTAGGGCATTGTGGGTTGGCTGAGGGAGGGGGTAGGTACAGAAATGGCCTGGCCAGAGGTGAAACAATGCTTAATTTGTATAAGGCAACTCTACAACTTGCAGTGGGTGGAAGAAGGGTCTCACTGGCCCACTCTGATACCGGGAAATATCACAGTGGGTTCTAGGCCTGGTGTCCATTTTGGACATATAGTTTAACTGTTCCCCACTGGCCAGGCCATTTCTGTACCTACCCCCTCCCTCAGCCAACCCACAATGCCCTACACTTGGCCTTTATTCACCCATTCCTCACCTGATCCACCTACATAAATCATTGCCCCCCCCCCCCATCCCATCAAAGTGTTCCATTCCCACCCTCTGCGTGAGTTAAAGACTTCCTGACCCTACAGAGTCCACAATATATGGCTTTATGGGTAAAAATTCAATATATACTCGAGTATAAGCCTAGTTTTTCAGCACCCAAAATGTGCTGAAAAAAAGTCACCCTCGGTTTATACTCGAGTCGGGTGCCGTGGGTCCCTCCAGATGAAAATTCATCTTCATCTACCATCCTCACCTTTCCCATTTTGCACTTTATATTCTATATAAACTATATATAGTTTTGAAGGATTTTAACTCTTTGTGTTTTAGCTTGGTTGCTGATTGAGCTAAGGGGGTAGTACTCTTAAGTTATCATTGTTGATACCATATTGTTTTTGTTGACCCTCTTCTCCACTTACAGAGCTAGTTTACTGTTTTTCTTTGAAATAAATATTGAAAAACATATACCCCACTGATGCCTCAATTAATGTCATTTTATTGGTATTTATTTTGATTATTAAAACTTAGCAGTAGCGGCTGCATGTCCCACCCTAGGCTTATACTCGAGTCAATATGTTTTTCCAGTTTTCTTTGGTAAAATTAGGTACCTCGGCTTATACTCGGATCGGCTTATACTCGAGTATATATGGTACATGATAAACTATACCTTAAGACCAGGTATCTCTTTAGGCAACTTACCTATAATATCTGGACTGTAGGTAGGTGGAGCAGACCGCTTTTGACACATGGCTCGCAGAACCAAAATCTATAACCTTGACCCTGTATGGCTGCCGGGAAGGATCCACCAGCATGATGTTCTCCGGCTTCAAGTCGGCGTGAATAAGCCCCAGACTTTTCAGTTTCATCAGAGCAGTTCCCACCTGCTGCAGCACCGGCCGGATATACTTGAGGGGCAACGGGCTGAATTTGTTCTGCTTCAGGAAGTCATAGAGGTTCTGCTCCAGCATCTCAAAGACCAGGCAGGTGTGGTTCTTGTGCTGGAAACACTCGTAGGCTCTCACAAAGTTGTAGTCGTCGGCGCTTTCCGTGCTGAGCCTGGCTAAGATGCTCACTTCGATCTGGCCTTGCCTGGCGTAGGACGGGTGGTTCTTCAGGATCTTGATGGCCACAATCTCGTTGGTTCCCCTCTTCCAGCATTTCACCACTTGACCAAAGGTTCCTCTGCCCAGGAACTCCAGCACCTCATATGTGTTAGTCATAGAGCAGAGGACTTCGTGTTGCACCAGCTGGTAATCCCCTTCGCTGTTGGAGCCACTATTCTTGGAGGTGGCGGTGGAGGTGGTAGCCGCAGTGGCCCCGCTAGCATTGTTCTGGGTGACGGGGGGATGCTCGTCCACGATCTGTACACTGCTGTTATTTTCCAGCTCTTCACACTTCCTCTTCAACCCGCACTTCTGGTAGGTATCCAGAAGGCTGACCGTGCTGCGCCGCATCAGGTTAGTTTGAGGGCCGCCTAGTGCTTGCCCCGTCGCCGCTGAGGAACCGTTACTGGACGAGGTTACCACAATGTGGCCCGCGCTGGTGGGAAAGATGACCGTCTGCTCGTAGGATTGGAGGAGGGAGGCGTGGCTGAGCACCGGCTGGCCAGACGTGGAGCTGTTCTTGCCCGAGTTATAGACCTTGCTGTGGCAACCGTAACCAGTCATATCCCAGCCCGGGCTCAGTTCAAGCTTCGGCTTCTTCACCTTACAAAAGGTCCTCAATGGGAGGCCGTGAGAGGAAAATATCTGCAAATGAGAGGCCATACCTGCAGAGAGAGAGAGAGACCCACAATTAGACGTACACTGGGGGCAAAAGGCACTTACACGGAAGGATAAATATTACAACTGGGGGTAAATACTTAATAACCAAATCTATGTTTTTATCTTCTTATAAAGTCACAATTCTGTGTTTAGACCCATCCATAAACCCTACTAGATCCTTACATAGAAGCACCTACATGGATCCTATGTGGTTCCTGGTTAGACCCATCCATAAGCCCAACTAGATCCTTACATAGAAGCACCTACATGGCTCCTATGTGGTTCCTGGTTAGACCCATCCATAAGCCCAACTAGATCCTTACATAGAAGCACCTACATGGCTCCTATGTGGTTCCTGGTTAGACCCATCCATAAGCCCAACTAGATCCTTACATATAAGCACCTACATGGCTTCTATGTGGTTCCTGGTTAGACCCATCCATAATACCAACTAGATCCTTACATAGAAGCACCTACATGGCTCCTATGTGGTTCCTGGTTAGACCCATCCATAAGCCCAACTAGATCCTTACATATAAGCACCTACATGGCTCCTATGTGGTTCCTGGTTAGACCCATCCATAAGCCCAACTAGATCCTTTCATAGAAGCACCTACATGGCTCCTATGTGGTTCCTGGTTAGACCCATCCATAATACCAACTAGATCCTTACATAGAAGCACCTACATGGCTCCTATGTGGATCCTGGTTAGACCCATCCATAAGCCCAACTAGATCCTTACATAGAAGAACTTACATGGCTCCTATGTGGTTCCTGGTTAGATCCATTAATGTGGTTCCTGGTTGCAAAAAAGTAGCTGCAACTAGTAGCCCAGTGTGTCTTCACCTTAAGGGTGAAGACACACGGAGCTACTAGTAGCAGCTACTTGTTGCGGCTATTAAAATGCTGATCATTTACTGACAATGACAATGCTGATCATTTACTGATAACTGTTTCTACGTGTGTTTTAGGAGAGGCAATTCTCAGTATGGAAAGGTATTTTCTGAAGTTTAGTAGCTGCAAAAAAGTAGCTGCTACTAGTAGCCTTGTGTGTCTTCACCCTAAGGGTGAAGACACAGAGAGCTACCAGTAGCAGCTACTAAAACAGACAATGTTGATCATTTACTGATGGGTTTTAGCAGAGGCTAGTGCTGGGCGGTATACCGGTTTAACCGGTATACCGGTTTTTTAAAAAAAAAAACGATATGGTTTTTTTGGGGCCACCAATATTTATTATTTATTTTTTATTTATATACCGTCAAATACCGTGATACCGATATAATTTTGAAAAATACCGTGATATAAATTTTTGGTCATACCGCCCAGCTCTAGCAGAGGCCATTCCCAATATTGTCTATGGCAGGGGATTTTCTGGCCTTTAGTAGCCATGGCAAGTAGCTGCTACTAAGTAGCTCCATGTGTCTTCACCTTAAGGGCTACTAGTAGCAGCTACTTGTCTCGGCAACTAAAATAAACAATGCTGATCATTTACTGATAACTGTCTCTACGTGTGTTTTAGCAGAGGCAATTCTCAGTATTGTCTATGGCAGGGGATTTTCTGGCGTTTAGTAGCCATGAAAAAGTAGCTGCTTCTAGTAGCCCAGTGTGTCTTCACCCTAAAGGTCCCCACACACGGGCCGATTGTAGCTGCCGATATGGGTCCCTTAGACCGATTTGGAAGCTAATCGGCCCGTGTAGGGGCACTAACAACGGGCCTGCCTGCCCGACCGATATCTGGCCTGAAATTGGGCAGATATTGATCGTGCAGGTTAGAAAATCTAGTCGGATCGGGGACCGCATTGATGCCTATACCCGTCATTATAATTTGATCGTCTGGGCCCCATTACCCTGGATTCTCCCGATATCGCCCACCCGTAGGTGGGGATATCGGGAGAAGATCCGCTCGCTTGGCGATGTTCTTAAGGAGTATGGGCACCTTAAGGGTGAAGACACACAGAGCTAAAAGTAGCAGCTACTTCTCTCGGCTACAAAAATAGACAATGCTGATGTTTTTACTGATAACCGTCCCTACGTGTGTTTAGCAGAGGCAATTCTCAGTATTGTCTATGGCAGGGGATTTTCTGGAGTTTAGTAGCCGTGGCAAGTAGCTGCTACTAAGTAGCTCCAAGTGTCTAACACAGAGCAACTAGTAGCAGCTACTTGTCGTGGCTACTAAAATAGACAATGCTGATCATTTACTGATAATTGTCTCTACGTGTGTTTTAGCAGAGGCAATTCTCAGTATTGTCTATGGCAGGGGATTTTCTGGAGTTTAGTAGCTGCTACTAGTAGCTCAGTGTGTCTTCACCCTAAGAGGGGTGCTAATATCAGTTGAAAGGGGGTGTAATGGGCCCATAGATGCCTCGTATATTCTGCTGTGTCAGGTATCAGATACCACAAACTGCTGTGGCAGCGCTGAGAGGGTTAAATACAACCCATGGGCCCCCTTTCCCTTATGCGCCGGGTTTATTTTGGATCCGCTGTTTGTTTAAGGAGATAGGAGAAGATTTACCGCCGCGCAGTCTGCTGTCTGCAAATACCCGGCTCCGATAAACAGCATTTCTCTGTATTTGCAAAACAGATGGTCGCGGCGTTTCCTCCGACAGAAAACCATTCCTGTTTATTTATCAAGTGATAACAATTTCCCACTCGGCTTTACCGCGCTCGCTAAAAAAAAAACTGGTTCAAAAAAATATAGAAAAATGTGCGTTATTGTCGGAACCGGTCCTGGTCTGTATGTGACCAGAGGGTGAGGTTCTGGCGCTTTGGGCCCGGCCTGCCGATGGGGTCAATATAAATGTTTGTTTCGTGTTCCACCAACATTCCATTAGTTCTGTTATGGTCAGTTGCTTAGCAACAACAGCAGGCAGTTAATTACAATAACTTTTGTGCCTCGGGATGGATATTTATAGCCCCCCAGTGGGATGTTTAATAGATAAGCCCAAGAGTCCCCCAAACGTCACATACGAACGCATAGCCGGCCAGACTTTGTAGGTGGCGGAAAATAGTTTGCAGTGTTCTCTATGGGGTGCGCCACATGGCTACAGGGAGTAGCAACTAGGGATACACCGAATCCCGGCATAAAACTGTGGCAGCATAGGGATTCCCCTGTACTAAGCACAATTCAGCAGGAACAGCCCCCTAAGTTTGCTCATAGCCTGTACAGAGAGATACCATAAAACTATGGCACATAGGGATTCCCCTGTACTAAGCACAATTCAGCAGGAACAGCCCCCTAAGTTTGCTCATAGCCTGTACAGAGAGATACCATAAAACTATGGCAGCATAGAGATTCCCCTGTACTAAGCACAATTCAGCAGGAACAGCCCCCTAAGTTTGCCCATAGCCTGTACAGAGAGATACCATAAAACTATGGCAGCATAGGGATTCCCCTGTACTAAGCACAATTCAGCAGGAACAGCCCCCTAAGTGTGCTCATAGCCTGTACAGAGGGATACCATAAAACTATGGCACATAGGGATTCCCCAGTACTAAGCACAATTCAGCAGGAACAGCCCCCTAAGTTTGCTCATAGCCTGTACAGAGAGATACCATAAAACTATGGCAGCATAGGGATTCCCCTGTACTAAGCACAATTCAGCAGGAACAGCCCCCTAAGTTTGCTCATAACCTGTACAGAGAGATACCATAAAACTATGGCACATAGGGATTCCCCTGTACTAAGCACAATTCAGCAGGAACAGCCCCCTAAGTTTGCTCATAACCTGTACAGAGAGATACCATAAAACTATGGCAGCATAGGGATTGGTAAGTGGGGGTAAGTGAGCCGGGGATGGGTTGGAAATATGCAGGACCTCCAGTGCCAGTAGAACTTGGCCCATCGCTGGCCTCCAGGCCAACAATTGGATCAAAATGGGGTCCTAGAGAGAACTGTCAGTATAGAGTGTGCCCCATGCGTCCCTTGCCCAATGGGATTTTAGAACTTGCCCAACACATACCAGCCAATTGGGAAGCACCAAACATGGCAGTGACGCCAACCTAACAAGACCTCTCCCAATCAGAAGATGGCTGCTGTCCATTATACCCCAAACTGCTGCGCCGCTCCCTCCGCCAGGTCTGGAAATTGGCTAAATAGGCCCCGGAAGGAGGCATCTGCCATCCTCAAAGGGCGGAGGCACTAAGGGGGCGGAGGCAAGACACTGCCCCGCCCACCGGAACCAGGGAAAAAAAAAGGCCATAAATCCCCAAGAGACGAGTTTAGATCTCTTTCATCAGGATCTCCCTGGGCCGCCTTAAATGTCCCAGAATGCTTTGGTCTTGGCAATGACACTATTTCCACCCTCGAATGCCCAGCGGCGCTAACGGCAGATAAACATTAAATAGATATTGGCCGTTTAATGTTGTTTTTACGAGGATGGGACAAACCTGTTACGGGTTCATATATCGGATCATATAATTCCATCTGCCGTCACTATGGCGGCCTATTGCAGTCTGACGTGGTACTGTCGCTTGTATTCCACTGACTGCCTCCTGGGTCTGTGCTTGGCCAATTCAGCAGGAACAGCCCCCTAAGTTTGCTCATAGCCTGTACAGAGAGATACCATAAAACTATGGCACATAGGGATTCCCCTGTACTAAGCACAATTCAGCAGGAACAGCCCCCTAAGTTTGCTCATAGCCTGTACAGAGAGATACCATAAAACTATGGCACATTGGGATTCCCCTGTACTAAGCACAATTCAGCAGGAACAGCCCCCTAAGTTTGCTCATAGCTTGTACAGAGAGATACCATAAAACTATGGCACATTGGGATTCCCCTGTACTAAGCACAATTCAGCAGGAACAGCCCCCTAAGTTTGCTCATAGCCTGTACAGAGAGATACCATAAAACTATGGCAGCATAGGGATTCCCCTGTACTAAGCACAATTCAGCAGGAACAGCCCCCTAAGTTTGCTCATAGCCTGTACAGAGAGATACCATAAAACTATGGCACATAGGGATTCCCCTGTACTAAGCACAATTCAGCAGGAACAGCCCCCTAAGTTTGCTCATAGCCTGTACAGAGAGATACCATAAAACTATGGCACATAGGGATTCCCCTGTACTAAGCACAATTCAGCAGGAACAGCCCCCTAAGGTTGCTCATAGCCTGTACAGAGAGATACCATAAAACTATGGCACATAGGGATTCCCCTGTACTAAGCACAATTCAGCAGGAACAGCCCCCTAAGTTTGCTCATAGCCTGTACAGAGAGATACCATAAAACTATGGCACATAGGGATTCCCCTGTACTAAGCACAATTCAGCAGGAACAGCCCCCTAAGTTTGCTCATAGCCTGTACAGAGAGATACTATAAAACTGTGGCACATAGGGATTCCCCTGTACTAAGCACAATTAAGCAGGAACAGCCCCCTAAGTCACAACCTGTACAGAGAGATATGTTCAGAAGAAAAATCAAGCCTGTCTGATTGATATCTGGACAATTTTTGGCCAGATATTGGTCAAGGAGGCCTGTAGGAGGGCCCCAAACACTGGCAGTCAGTCTTAACAAACCAAAATGGCAGCTGAAATCTGTCCGTGTATGGCCACTAGTGATGAGTGAAATTTTTCAGCAAGCATGGATTCGTGGCAGATTTCTGCTTTCCGCCATTGGTGGATTGTCCTGTGTGGCAATTCAGCCACATAGCCATTGGCTAGCCCTAAGCATAACGCAGAAGGAAGATGCCGTTTGAGCTCGGGGAGAGGGAGATGTTGCCGGGCTCATTTCATTAAGGGCCAAAGATTTTAGTTAGTTACATTAACCCCCAACAGAAAGGCTCCTGATTCTTTGCAACAGTGACCGCTCAGTCCCAACTACTATCTTTCTGGCCAAAGGATAAACAAACTCCCAGACATCTTGTCTCTGCCTAATTATCTGCAAACAGTCATTTACAGAAGTTCCATAGAAACTCTAAAGATACATAGGGAGACGATTTTTTGCTCCGTGAATAAGACTTAAGGGCAAGCACCCACGGAGCGACTTATGTGCCCATTCACCTTCAGATCCGCTCGCTTGGCGATGTCACCCTGGGGCAAAACGATCGAATTGTAACGACGGGTATAGGCAAAGTCGGTCCGGGTCATTCATTATAATGGGCGGGGCTTGTAAGGGAGTGGGTGGGGTTGTGGTCGCTGCTTATTAGAAGGCATTTTTATAACTGGGTCCTCATTATACAGGTTTTAGGGCCCAGCGTTGTTGAACTAATACTTGGGGCCCTGTTAACTTAAGGTGGCCAAACACATAAAGATCCGGTCGCCAAGCGGATCTTCTCCCAATATCCCCACCTACGGGTGGGGGATATCAGGTGAATTCAGGCTAATTCAGTCATTTGGCCCTGGGGCCAAATGATCTAATTAGGGCAACGGGTATAGGTTCAGTCGATTCGGGGACCGCATCAACGAGCCGATGCGGTCCCCGATCCGACTAGATTTTTTAAACTGCCCGATCGATATCTGCCCGATTTCAGGCCAGATATCAATCGGGCAGGTTAAAAATTTAGTCAGATCGGGGACCGTATTAACGAGCAGACGGACGCCAATACCTGTCATTCTAATTCGATTGTTTGGCTCCAGGGCCAAACGACCGAATTAGCCTGAATTAGCCCAATATGGCCCACCCGTAGGTGGGGATATCGGGAGAAGATCGCTCGCTTAGCGACCTCGCCAAACGAGCAGATCTTAAGGTCCCCATACACCTTCAGATACACTTGCTTGGCGATGTCGCCAAGTGATCGGATCTTCTCCCGATATCCCCACCTACGGGTGGGCCATATTGGGAGAATTCAGGCTAATTTGGTCATTTAGCCCCTATACGACGGGTATAGACACAGTCGGGGGCCGCTTCAACGAGCCAATGTGGTCCCCCCGATCCGACTAAATTTTTTAACCTGTCCGATCGATATCTGCCCAATTTAGGCCAGATATCGGTCGGGCAGGCCAGTCGTTAGTGCCCCTACACGGGCCGATAAGCTGCTGAGTCGATCTAAGGGACCCATATCAGCAGCTACAATCGGCCCGTGTATGGGGACCTTAAGTCGCTCCATGGGTGCTCGCCCTAAAGGGGACATAAACCCAAACATGACATTCCCCTTCATAAGGCCACATTTTATTTTTGCATCTATTTCCCCTTTAAAAATAAAATCAGCTTTGCCATCCAATCCCCCTCTCACTGGCAGCGCCAAAGGAGTATAAACCCAAGTTATTCAGCAATTTAAAGTCATGACTTTAAGGGGTCAGAACCCCAACCTGAACCCGGGATTCAGCGCCCCCCTCTGTAGAAGTAACAGCGGCGGAACTGTCCCTCTCTGCCCCGAGAGCAGAATGAGCGACATCTCAGCCCCGGCCCATTCAGTAGCCACAATGCCCCCTCTCTCCCAGGACAAAGGCTTCTCTGGGTTTGGGGCCCATTGTTTCCCCCGGAGCTGCGGTTACTGTTAACCCTGCGGGAGACACAAAGGGCAGCCCCCACACATACATTAAACTAAAGATAATATGTAGCCAATCAGGAGAGAGAACTGTCACAATCTGCTGCATAAATAAATCTGAGCCGATCAATAACGAATCAATAACAGCTACAGCATTGAGATTGCTATACCGGCTTTAAAGAGACAGTACCGACCGGAATGTCCAGCTGTGGGCTAGGGTACACTGGGGGTGGGGGATACACAGACAATAAGCTCATCCTGTACTGTCTAAGGGAAACACTATGGCACCTCCTACCCATATGTATAAATACAAATATACAGAGAAGGAATGTTCTGGGCACACAATAAGCTGTACCCCCATACTGTACTGTCTAAGGGAAACACTATGGCACCTCCTACCCATATGTATAAATACAAATATACAGAGAAGGAATGTTCTGGGCACACAATAAGCTGTACCCCCATACTGTACTGTCTAAGGGAAACACTATGGCACCTCCTACCCATATGTATAAATACAAATATACAGAGAAGGAATGTTCTGGGCACACAATAAGCTGTACCCCCATACTGTACTGTCTAAGGGAAACACTATGGCACCTCCTACCCATATGTATAAATACAAATATACAGAGAAGGAATGTTCTGGGCACACAATAAGCTGTACCCCCATACTGTACTGTCTAAGGGAAACACTATGGCACCTCCTACCCATATGTATAAATACAAATATACAGAGAAGGAATGTTCTGGGCACACAATAAGCTGTACCCCCATACTGTACTGTCTAAGGGAAACACTATGGCACCTCCTACCCATATGTATAAATACAAATATACAGAGAAGGAATGTTCTGGGCACACAATAAGCTGTACCCCCATACTGTACTGTCTAAGGGAAACACTATGGCACCTCCTACCCATATGTATAAATACAAATATACAGAGATGGAATGCTCTGGGCACATAATTATTAATGCACTCATTTTTTTATATAGAAATGTACAGGTAACCTGGAACACTCATATTAACAAATGACTACTGCTCCTGAAAGTAGCATATAATGGCTATGCTGCTAAGGATTCTGGGAAATGGAGTTCCCCAAAGAGCAGGAAGACTAACAATACTAATCATTTTTGACAACCTTAATATATGATTCTATATTTACTGGGCTTCTCCATACAGACATGCTGGTTAATAAAGCGTCTCCCAGCCCGGGAGCTGCCACATATGTTGAAAGACGGCAGGTCTGAGCAGTTTACGTCACGTGACCCACGCGAGCCACATTGTTTCCCAAGGAGGATAGTGCCTCGCAGCCTTTATAATGGGCGGGGCTTGTAAGGGAGTGGGTGGGGTTATGGTCGCTGCTAATTAGAAGGCATTTTTATAACTGGGTCCTCATTATACAGGTTTTAGGGCCCAGCGTTGTTGAACTAATACTTTGGGCCTTGTTAACTTAAGGTGGCCATACACGCCTGGCGAGGCCACCAAACGAGCGTATTTTCTCCCGATATCTCCACCTACGGGTGGGGAATATCAGGTGAATTCAGGCTAATTTGGTCGTTTGGCCCTGGGGCCAAACAGTCGAATTTGAACGCCGGTAATAGGCACAGTCGGTTCGAGGACCGCATCTACGAGCCGACGCGGTCCCCGATTCCGACCAAATTTTTTAATCTGCCCAATTTCAGACCAGATATCGGTCGGGCAGGCCCCTCATTTGTGCCCCTACATGGGCCGATAAGCTGCTGAGTCGGTCTAAGGGACCCATATCGGCAGCTAGAATCGGCCCATGTATGGCCACCTTAAGGACGTATACCCCCCAATTGCCCCAGTTTAGAGCAAATTTACCTTTAGTATTGTAGGGGCCCCATGCGGGGGGTATCAGTGGGCAGTTTCATTGGTGCAAGTCCTATGGTTTGGTGTAGGCTACACAAAGCATTAAGACAGGTTTAAAGGGGAAATTCGCCATCCTAATCAACTTCCCAATGCAGCAAAAGCCAGTCCCAGAGTTAATCTCTGCTACATTGTGTCAAGAGTCAGAACCAGATAACAGAAAAGGATAAACAAACACCCGCTTTCAACCCATAAAAAAAAGACAAATTCAGCAGAGAGTCCTCGGCCAGTGAGCTCCGGGTTTTATCTGTCGCCGGCCCTTTAACGTCTCTCTCTTGCCGCACTCAGCAATATCCCTGCTGTTCCCTGGGGGGCTCCGCGCTCTACTTAGTCAACATAAATGATTATCATCTTGAGAGTGGCCCCTTAGCCAGACGGGAGGGGAAGCCAGCTGGGCTCCACATCAAACAGGGGGCCACATCTTATAGTTGAACAAAACACGGCTTTCTGTATCCAAATTAAATTACCCAGCATCATTCTAAAGGGGATATAAACCCAAACATAAAACGTGTAATGAATGCAGATTGGAAAGTTGCTTAGAACGGCATTCTTTTTATTATCATGCAAAGAAACACAGTTCTCGGGTAAATTTCCCCTTTAATTAATGAAGCTCGATGATAATGACATTTGCAGTTATAAAGGCGTAAACGTGACTGCGCTGTTTACGAGGATCACAAGAGTGGTGATGTCATGATGATGTCATAGTTAGTCAGCGCTTGTGACTCATTAACAGGGGGAAATTACAGCGCGGCTCTGCTGGCGTCAGAGGGTCGATGACTTATCCAACAGAAATAAACAGAATGATCTTTATACTCAGAGCTTGTAGGGTGTTATATCCAGATACATCTAACTGGGTATTACTCACAGCTCCCCTTCTGTAGTACCATTAGTATATTATGGGATAATAGCCTCTGGGAAGGGACTGGGGCTGTGGGATAGCAGGTATAGTAGGGAGAGATGGTGCCTATGGTAGCAGTGGGGGGATAATAGCCTCTGGGAAGGGACTGGGGCTGTGGGATAGCAGGTATAGTAGGGAGAGATGGTGCCTATAGTAGCAGTGGGATAATAGCCTCTGGGAAGGGACTGGGGCTGTGGGATAGCAGGTATAGTAGGGAGAGATGGTGCCTATAGTAGCAGTGGGGGGGATAATAGCCTCTGGGAAATGACTGGGGCTGTGGGATAGCAGGTATAGTAGGGAGAGATGGTGCCTATAGTAGCAGTGGGGGGATAATAGCCTCTGGGAAGGGACTGGGGCTGTGGGATAGCAGGTATAGTAGGGAGAGATGGTGCCTATAGTAGCAGTGGGGGGGATAATAGCCTCTGGGAAGGGACTGGGGCTGTGGGATAGCAGGTATAGTAGGGAGAGATGGTGCCTATAGTAGCAGTGGGGGGATAATAGCCTCTGGGAAGGGACTGGGGCTGTGGGATAGCAGGTATAGTAGGGAGAGATGGTGCCTATAGTAGCAGTGGGGGGATAATAGCCTCTGGGAAGGGACTGGGGCTGTGGGATAGCAGGTATAGTAGGGAGAGATGGTGCCTATAGTAGCAGTGGGATAATAGCCTCTGGGAAGGGACTGGGGCTGTGGGATAGCAGGTATAGTAGGGAGAGATGGTGCCTATAGTAGCAGTGGGGGGATAATAGCCTCTGGGAAGGGACTGGGGCTGTGGGATAGCAGGTATAGTAGGGAGAGACGGTGCCTATAGTAGCAGTGGGGGGATAATAGCCTCTGGGAAGGGACTGGGGCTGTGGGATAGCAGGTATAGTAGGGAGAGATGGTGCCTATAGTAGCAGTGGGGGGGATAATAGCCTCTGGGTGGGTTCTGTGAGTAGAACACTGAGTAACTGAGGGGCTACAGGTCTGACAGTTCATGTAAGACAATTACTAAAGAAGTCTCTGGTGGAAGTGACTGTCGGATACAGATTAATACCCCAAGTGATGAGACAGAGGGGGTTCTGGGGGGGAGGGAAGATGTTGTTAGTACACGAGGGGTGGGTAGGGGGTGCCTGGGTGAGAGGGAGACATACTATCTTCCCAATTTATTAATAGAGCGCTTAGCTGGCAGTCTGTGAATCAGCGGGGTCAGCGGTCACAAACATTAGATAAAGCGCTGCGGTTACAGGAAATCTCTCTAAATAAACTGAGCAACACAGCAAAAATTCTTCCTCGAATCCCAGTTTAAAGGGGAGAATTTGGGGAACAATAAGGGCTTTGTGGCGCCGCTATGTTAGAAATGTCCGAACTCCATCATTGGTAAAGACAAGAACACAATGTACTAGAGCTAATTTGGTCAGTTTGTGTGCGGCCAAGTCCCTCTGCTGGGTTATGGGGGGGAGCGCGTACCCGGGGCGCAAGCAACATTAGGAAATCCAGCAACAGAAATGAGCGAGTTTGGGGCTAAGGATAAATTATTTGTACTAATGGGCTGTTCCTGCTGGACTGTATATTACGAAAAGCCCTGGAAGGTGTTTTGGCTACAAAAGAAGTTGAGTTCTAGATTAATCCTTCTGCAATGTCAATTGGTTTGACCCAACTCTCACCCTTCTTCTTTCTACCTACTGCATGCCTTTGCATATAGCACAATTTTGTTCTAGGTTCCTCCTTATTGAATGACTTTGGGTATAGCACAGTTTGGGTCTAGCTTCTTCCCTACTGCATGACTTTGTATATAGCACAGTTTGGTTCTAGATTCCTTCCTACTGAATGACTTTGGATATAGCAGTTTGGTTCTAGGTTCTTCCCAACGGCACAATTTGCTATACATAGTATGATTCTACATACCCTCTAGTGTATACTACACTGGTTCTAGATAGTCTGTAGTGCATGCATTTGGCTATACACAATATGGTTCTAGATACCCCCTGTAGTGCATCCTTTTAGCTATACACAGTATGATACCCCTGTAGTAGATGCATTTGGCTGTACACAGTATAGTTCTAGATACCCCTGCCTTTGGTTATACACATTATGATTCTAGATACCACCACCTTTGGCTATACCTCGTATAGTTCTAGATTTCCCTACCTTTAGGTACATACAGTATGGTTTTAGATACCCCTGCCTTTGGCTATACCTTGTATAGTTCTAGATACCCCTGCCTTTGGTTATACACAGTATGATTCTAGATACCCCCGCCTTTGGCTATACCTTGTGTAGTTCTAGATACCCCTGCCTTTGGTTATACACAGAATGATTCTAGATACCCCTGCCTTTGGCTATACCTCGTACAGTTCTAGATTTCCCTACCTTTGGGTACATACAGTATAGTTTTAGATACCCCTGCCTTTGGGTACATACAGTATGGCTCTAGATACCCCTGCAAGCATTTGGCTATACACAGTATGGTTCTAGATACCCCTGCAAGCCTTTGGCTATACACGGTATGGTGCTAGATACCCCTGCATGCCTTTGGCTATACACGGTATGGTTCTAGATACCCCTGCATGCCTTTGGCTATACACAGTATGGTTCTAGATACCCCTGCATGCCTTTGGCTATACACAGTATGGTTCTAGATACCCCTGCAAGCCTTTGGCTATACACAGTATGGTTCTAGATACCCCTGCATGCCTTTGGCTATACACAGTATGGTTCTAGATACCCCTGCAAGCCTTTGGCTATACACGGTATGGTTCTAGATACCCCTGCATGCCTTTGGCTATACACGGTATGGTTCTAGATACCCCTGCATGCCTTTGGCTATACACGGTATGGTTCTAGATACCCCTGCATGCCTTTGGCTATACACAGTATGGTTGGTTGGCCACAGCGCAGCCCGTTTGCAGCAGGAAGCGAGCGGTTAATGGGAAGAGGTGCGCTGTGTTTACTAAAGCTTTTGTTATCAGGCAGAGCCCGGGGCCCGGCTGTAACTGCTGATCCATATCCTGCTCTGCCCGTCTCCTCCCTGTCCTCCGCTCCAGAACATTATCCAGCAACAAACAAGTCTCCCAAAACTGGGGCACATCCTGCTCCCCCCCCCCCCCCCGTGCTGGGACAGTAACCAGGGCTTGGGGACAGATGGCAAACACGGCTTTAAGCCGCTCAGTGGAGCCTGCAAACCCTGGCATTGGATTACCCGAGAGAAGCAACAGGCTGTTTGGCTACAACCAAGTTTGCTTGCCCTTAAATCACAAGGAATTGCCCCAGGAAGGGGGAGACCCAACATTACAACCCCAAAAAGTGCAAACTCCCCCCTACACACACCCCTAATGGTGGCCTTAAATGTTGCGATCCACTCGTTTTCCAAGGTAGCCAAACGAGCGGACCTTCTCCCAAGTGGACCTTCGTCGGTTGGGTAGGCCCGTCATACATGGGTACCCAGGCTGCCAAATCGCTCTAAAGGCCTCAGCAGTTGAAATCAGCCCGTGTACGGCCACCTTTAGGGCACCGGCCCA
This sequence comes from Xenopus tropicalis, assembly GCF_000004195.4. Classification (NCBI taxonomy): domain Eukaryota; kingdom Metazoa; phylum Chordata; class Amphibia; order Anura; family Pipidae; genus Xenopus; species Xenopus tropicalis. The sequence goes on from NC_030679.2 coordinate 7,969,507, forward strand.
TTGGGCTTAGCACAAAACTGCTACAGCCGTCCTGGCCGTCTGACTGACCAATCACAGAGTAACATTTGCTTCAGACCTTCCAACCTAAAGGTGCCCATACACCTTCAGATCCGCTCGCTTGGCGACATCTTCTCCCGATATCCCCCACCTACGGGTGGGCGATATCGGGAGAATCCAGGCTAATTTGATCATTTGGCCCTGGGGCCAAACAATGAAATGATAACAACGGGTATAGGCAAAGTCGGTCCGGGGACCGCATTCACCCAAATTCGCCTAAATTGGCCCAATATCGCCAACCCATTGGTGGGGATATCGGGAGAAGGTCCGCTCGCTTAGCAACCTCGCCAAGCGAGCAGATCTCAAGGTCCCCATACACCTTCAGATACACTCGCTTGGCGATATCGCCAAGTGAGCGGATCTTCTCCCGATATCGCCCACCCATAGGTGGCGAATCCAGGCTAATTCGATCATTTGGCCCCTATACGACGGGTATAGACAAAGTCGGTTCAGGGGCCACATCAACGAGCCGATGCGGTCTCTGATCTGACTAGATTTTTTAACCTGCCCGATCAAGATCTGCCCGATTTCAGGCCAGATATCGGTCGGGCAGGCCGTCGTTAGTGCCCCTACACAGGTCGATAAGCTGCCGAGTCGGTCTAAGGGACTGATATCGGCAGCTAGAAAGGACCTTAAGAAGTAACCAATCAGATATTGGCTTCCAAACTGCAGCCCAGAAAATGCTACCGGCCTGCTATGTGCCACTGGCCCTGAATCCAATTTATCCCCAAAAAGAATAGAAAGTCCTTGTTTTGCACGGGGTCTAGTTACCCATAGCAACTAGCCAGATGCGTCAGATACCCACCAGTTAGGTGCAAGAGACATGGGACCCACGGATGCCCCCCCCATCAAACCCGCCCCTGATCACATCTGCCTTACCCCTCCATATAACCCATGGCCTAGGAGCACCAATCAGGGGAAGCCACTGTTGTATTGTGCTGGGATTCCCATAATCCACCTTGGTGTTCCTCCTCCCTAAAGGACTCCTGTACCAAAGAGCTGACAATCTGCTGCTCACGGCTCCTGCTTTTCCCCTTTTCCCAAGGTCAGAGTTGGAGCTCAGAATAAACAATCCCCTATGCACACACACTCACGTGCACACAAGGATGTACACGGACGCACACAGGGGGGCGTTATCCTTTTAAACATCCTCACAAGGATTAAATCCTAATCTGAGATCAGACTTTGGCCAAGTGAATGTCACAAAGGACGTGGTAAAATAAACTCGACTTTCGGGATCTCGACCAGAATTAACCAGCGCTGTGCCGCTATTAGAATTGTGGAGTTTTGTTTTTTTTAAACCTTTTTAATTATTAACGGTTTACTGTGCGGTTTGGAATTTTTTAAGCACTATCAGGTTGCACTACTGACACTGGGGGTGGGAATGTATATTCATGTACATTTTATTAAATTAAAAAAAAAAATCTGCTTTCCGGTTGCCAGGGTCGTGGACCTTAGCAACCAAATCACTAGAGGGTATATAACTGCACTGGGCTGCAAGAAACCATTCTATATGTAAAGGGAATTGATAAGAATGGACACTAGTGGGGATCATTTATAGACACTGGGCAGTAACCCATAGCAACCAATCAGAAGGCTGCTTTCATTGCTCTACCTGTAGCTGTCTGGAAAAATCTAATCATGGAATGGTTGCTATGGGTTACTGCCCAGTGTTTATATATGGGAGAAGGGAAGAGTTGATGCCAATTAAATTTAGACATTTTGCAAATGGTCTTTTTTTTGGCCTCTCTTCCTGCTAATTAGGTCTGGAAAAAAATGCCAAATTAATTGGAATTGTGGGCACCGCCTACAGAAACTGTTTAACGTAGGGAACTAGATTCTCCCTACTGTTCCTATTAGAAGTAAAAGTTCCAATCTGCAAACCTGGCAAAGACAATTTCCTTTCAAATCATTTTGAAACTTTGATATTTCTTCCACTGGAAGTAATTTTTTTTCATTATCCGGAAACCTGCTATCCAGAAAGCTCTGAATTACAGGAAGGCCATCTCCCATAGACTCCACTGTAATCAAATAATCCAACAAATAATTCATTTTTCTCTGTAATAATTAAACAGTACCTGTACTTGATCCCAACTAAGATATAATTACCCCTTATTGGGGCAGAACAGCCCTATTGGGTTTATTTCATGGTTAAATGATTCCCTTTTCTCTGTAATAATAAAACAGTACCTGTACTTGATCCCAACTAAGATATAATTACCCCTTATTGGGGCAGAACAGCCCTATTGGGTTTATTTCATGGTTAAATGATTCCCTTTTCTCTGTAATAATAAAACAGTACCTGTACTTGATCCCAACTAAGATATAATTACCCCTTATTGGGGCAGAACAGCCCTATTGGGTTTATTTCATGGTTAAATGATTCCCTTTTCTCTGTAATAATAAAACAGTACCTGTACTTGATCCCAACTAAGATATAATTACCCCTTATTGGGGCAGAACAGCCCTATTGGGTTTATTTCATGGTTAAATGATTCCCTTTTCTCTGTAATAATAAAACAGTACCTGTACTTGATCCCAACTAAGATATAATTACCCCTTATTGGGGGCAGAACAGCCCTATTGGGTTTATTTAATGGTTAAATGATTCCCTTTCTCTGTAATAATAAAACAGTACCTGTACTTGATCCCAACTAAGATATAATTACCCCTTATTGGGGGCAGAACAGCCCTATTGGGTTTATTTAATGGTTAAATGATTCCCTTTTCTCTGTAATAATAAAATAGTACCTGTATAGCGTAAAGATCCTTTATCCAGAAAGCCCCAGGTCCGAAGCATTCTAGACAAAGGGTCCCATACCTGTATGCTGGTCAAAAAGTCTATCAAAAAGGGTTGCTCTAGAAAAATGTATTAGAAATTGTGCCTGGGAAAAAATTCTCTTGTCTTTTACATTCCGTCAATTTTCACGGGAAATACTTCTTTTTTGCTAGGTCTACAGAACTGAAACGGTGTTCAAAAAAAGTCTATGAACAAGAGTCGAACTCGGAACTGTTCTGTAAATATGATTGAAAATGAAGAATTTCATGGATAAGATATTTCCTTGGACTAAAATTGTTGAAGGAGCCAGCACTACACATTAGAACTGCTTTCAGCTAACCTATTGTTTCTCCTACTCCCATGTAACTGGAGGAGTCCCAAGCCGGACTTGGATTTCTTACTATTGAGTGCTATTCTGATACCTACTGGGAGCTGCTATCTTGCTCCCTTCCCATTGTTCTGCTGATCGGCTGCTGGGGGTGAGGGGAGGGGGATATCACTCCAACTTGCAGCGCAGCAGTAAAGTGTGCCTGAGTCTGAGCTTTCAGAAGGAGCCAGCGCTACACATTAGAACTGCTTTCAGCTAACCTATTGTTTCCCCTACTCCCATGTAACTGGAGGAGTCCCAAGCCGGACTTGGATTTCTTACTATTGAGAGCTATTCTGATACCTAGTGGGAGCTGCTAGAGACCGATTATATTTTTGTAAATAGTTAAAATAGAGGTAATAGGAACAGTTGAACCAAAAAATGAATGTTTTTCTAAATTCAATCTTTATAAATTGGGCCCATAATATTATCCATGAAGATATAGAAAATAATGTTGCTCAGTAGAACTACAGAATTATCTCTCACTCTATATACACATTATATATATATATATATATATATATATATATATATATATATATATATATATATATATATATATATATATACACACACACACAGTAAAAATCATCTGCCCTGGTTCAAAAAAATAAAGAAATAAGCACAAAAAAGTTCTGCACTCAAGGCAAATAAATATGTAATTCTTTTTTTGCTTATCTATATATTTATATATAGATATATAAGGACTGCCAATGCACCCCAGAGAGTCATTACTGATGTACAGCAGTGGCAGAGGGTTAGTAGCACTTATAGTGGCAGTAGTAATAATAATGCAGCAGTGCCCATTGAGGATAACAGCATAGCAGTATCTATAGTAGTAGGGGGCAGATGACAGTAGCATTGGGGATAATAGTATAGCAGAGGCTATAGTAGTAGGGGGCAAATGACAGTAGCACTGGGGATAATAGTATAGCAGTGCCTATAGTAGTAGGGGGCAAATGACAGTAGCACTGGGGATAATAGTATAGCAGTGCCTATAGTAGTAGGGGGCAAATGACAGTAGCACTGGGGATAATAGTATAGCAGTGCCTATAGTAGTAGGGGGCAAATGACAGTAGCACTGGGGATAATAGTATAGCAGTGCCTATAGTAGTAGGGGGCAAATGACAGTAGCATTGGGGATAATAGTATAGCAGTGCCTGTAGTGGTAGGGGGCAAATGACAGTAGCACTGGGGATAATAGTATAGCAGTGCCTATAGTGGTAGGGGGCAAATGACAGTAGCATTGGGGATAATATTATAGCAGTGCCTATAGTGGTAGGGGGCAAATGACAGTAGCACTGGGGATAATAGTATAACAGTGCCTGTAGTGGTAGGGGGCAGATGACAGAAGTATGGGGCAAATGACAGTAGCATTGGGGATAGTTGTATAGCAGTGCCTGTAGTGGTAGGGGGCAGATGACAGAAGTAGGGGGCAAATGACAGTAGCATTGGGGATAATAGTATAACAGTGCCTGTAGTGGTAGGGGGCAGATGACAGAAGTAGGGGGCAAATGACAGTAGCATTGGGGATAGTTGTATAGCAGTGCCTATAGTAGTAGGGGGCAGATGACAGTAGCATTGGGGATAATAGTATAGCAGTGCCTATAGTGGTAGGGGGCAGATGACAGTAGCATTGGGGATAATAGTATAGCAGTGCCTACAGTGGTAGGGGGCAGATGACAGCAGCATTGGGGATAATAGCCCAGCAGTGCCTACAGTGGTAGGGGGCAGATGACAGCAGCATTGGGGATAATAGCCCAGCAGTGCCTATAGTGGTAGGGGGCAGATTACAGCAGTAGGGGGCAAATGACAGTAGTATTGGGGATAATAGTATAGTAGTACCTATAGTGAAAGTGGGGGTGATAGAAAAAATAATACTGCATTACCCCCTACAATGGCAGCAGAGAAAACAGCACTTTAGCGCCAACAGTGGCAGGGGCCAAAATAGCACAGCAGCATGTACGGCAGCCCCAAGTTAATGGCATGGCAGCTTCTGTAATACTAGTAGGGGTAACTGCAGCGTTGCCCACGGTTTGGGGTTGCAACACTCAATCCTACAGCTTTCAAAACTGCAGCCCCATCTGTTCCTGAAACCCCGCTGTTCCCAGGGGCGCTGGGAATTGTGCATCAACTCAGGTCCGGAATTTGTTTTATAAAATAATGGGGTTCTGCCTGGGCCCCAAAGCTAGGGGAGCTGATGCTGTTAAGCTTTACAAATGGAACAGTCATTTCATGATATTGATAATAATTCAGATTTGGGCGCTCGTCGGAAATAAATCAGGGCTCCCTGGTTGGGGGGGTGGGTTCCTCCTCACTGCCAGCAGGGGGCACCCAATCAGGAATTCTATGAAGTCAAAATCTTCCTCTAAAACCACCCAGACAGAGCACTGGGCTGTGGGATCCGCTGGTGCAGGCTTTTTTATATAATAATATAATCTTTTGTCTCTGCTTCTCGCTGCAGTCGGACTGACGCAGACCGCAAAGCCGCAGAATTGTGCAGCCACTGCAGCAGAAACCCGTACGGCGTTGAACATGTTAAACGGGGATATGGGGTTTTATTTTTTGCTTAAGCGCTGTAATGTACTAAAGAAGGGTATGTTCTAAAACAGCCCCGACATTGTGCCCAGTGGCCTGTCACACGGGGAGGGATCGCTTTATGGCACTTCCATAAAAAGCAGTTAATAAATAACCCTTCCCTGTTATATAAGAACTTTATCCCGAGTAACAGTCTCTCGAAATAGATCCTGGGCAGTTTCTATGTGAATATGTAACAAGGCAAGGGCAAGCGATTCCTCTGTATTGTGCCTTGCTGGGAGTCAAGGAGTTAATGAGAATTCATTCTACACCCTTGCAGAGCCACAGAGGGAGGCGCTGGGGATAGAGATATATATATATACACACACACACACACACATACATATATATATATATATATATATATTTACCTATATACACACACACTAGTTTTTTCAAGGCCAAACTAAGATAATAAAACAATGGCAGCCCCCCCCCCCCCCATCCTTCCTACAGAACCAAGGAGAAAAAAAACTCAAGTTCAGTTTAGATTTTTAACCCCTCGCCCTATCACACCCATTATTTACAGGCAGCCCCTGTGGGTGTATAAGTAGAGACAGAGGAATATATACAACATATCCCGTATAATAACAATATATATATAATAGAGGTGAGAATTTGGTGTTGAGGTGAGGTAGAGAAGAGGGGGTGCAGGATATTCCATATTGGAAATAGGGGGGCAATGATATAGAGTGGGTTCTAGAAGAGGGGGAGCAGGATATTCCATATGGGCAATAGGGGAGCAAGGATACAGAGTTGGTTCTAGGAGATGAGGGGGTGCAGGATATTCCATATTGGAAATAGGGTGGCAATGACACAGAGTGGGTTCTAGAGGAAGAGGGGGTGCTGGATATTCCAAATGGGCAATGATATAGAGTGGGCTCTAGGAGAAGAGGGGGTGCAGCATATTCCGTCTGGGCAATGATATAGAGTGCGTTCTAGAAGAAGAGGGGGTGCAGGATATTCCATAGGGCAATAGGGGAGCAAGGATACAGAGTGGGTTTTAGAGGAAGAGGGGGTGCTGGATATTTCAAATGGGCAATAGGGGAGCAAGGATACAGAGTGGGTTCTAGGGGAAGAGGGGGTGCAGGATATTCCATATGGGCAATAGGGGGGCAAGGATACAGAGTGGGTTCTAGAAGAGGGGGTGCAGGATATTCCATATGGGCAATAGGGGGGGCAAGGATACAGAGTGGGTTCTAGAAGAGGGGGTGCAGGATATTCCATATGGGCAATAGGGGGGCAAGGATACAGAGGGGGTTCTAGGGGAAGAGGGGGTGCAGGATATTCCATATGGGCAATAGGGGGGCAAGGATACAGAGTGGGTTCTAGAAGAGGGGGTGCAGGATATTCCATATGGGCAATAGGGGGGGCAAGGATACAGAGTGGGTTCTAGGGGAAGAGGGGGTGCAGTATATTCCATATGGGCAATAGGGGGGCAAGGATACAGAGTGGGTTCTAGGGGAAGAGGGGGTGCAGTATATTCCATATGGGCAATAGGGGGGGCAAGGATACAGAGTGGGTTCTAGGGGAAGAGGGGGTGCAGGATATTCCATATGGGCAATAGGGGGGCAAGGATACAGAGTGGGTTCTAGGGGAAGAGGGGGTGCAGGATATTCCATATGGGCAATAGGGGGGCAAGGGTACAGAGGGGGTTCTAGGGGCAGACACAATGCAGGGCAGGGGTAAGTATGGAAGGGTCCATTTGCAGATGGGGGGGCAGGGTGTGGAAATGATAAACACGGGGGGCTCCCAATGTTGGGAAGGGGGGGGGGTTGGAATTAGAAAATCACCCTCAGCTGTTCCTTACCGCAGTCTGGGTCTCTCCACCGCTGCCATACCGGGGGCCTCTCTGGACGCGCTTTGGGGCTCCCCCCACAGAGAATAGGGGGACAAGCTTGTGACCCTGCCGGCTCCCGTCCGCCTCCCGCATTGATCAGTCAGTCAGAGCCGCTGCAGGTCCGGCTGCTCCCCCATCTTACCCGCTGCACCCCAATAAGCACCGGGAACGCCAGTGGCCTGCCCTGGAAGGTGAGCGGGGGGGGGGGGGGGTAAATGCAGATATTGTTTCTAATCAACGCAGCCCCCCTGCTGGCAGCTATTAGAAGCCCCCCCGGGCAGCCTTCCAGCCCCCTGTGTTCCCCTCAGTCCGCACCCCCATGCAGGGAGCCCCCGCACCCAGCCTCCCAGCGAGCTGCACGGAAAGTTGCATTTAGGAAAGAGAAAAAGGCAGAGGGGGGGGGGGGTGCGATCCCTTCTCTGTGTGTCTCTTTCTCCTGCCTTCGCGGAGCAATCGAGCGCCGATCGCATGGATTCCAATGGGGAGGGGGGGGGGGGCGGGGAGAGGCTGTACTTTCTCAAAGTGTCTCCCCCCTCCCCTTCTCCTCTTCTCCTCTGCTGGAGAGGCTGTGTGGGATTTCTGTTTAACCAACACATTTCAATCAGGAGTAAAAGGGGGGGAGGGGGGGATCCTATTAACCCTTCATGGAGTCACAAAGGAGCTTGGTGCAATGGGAGAGGGGGGGGGGGAGGCAGCCTTGCTGTGTTTGTATTGGGGGTGGGTATTGAAAGAGGTCATCTCCCCAGTCATTATCCAGCTCCCTGGGTAGGTTTTATGAAGTGCAAGCTCTTGGGGCTGGGGGGTAGGCCCAAGACTGCATTATTATTATTAACGTTTATTTATAAAGCGCCAACCTATTCCGCAGCGCTGTACAATAAGTGTACTACAGGTGGGCAAAATCGGGCGAATCTAGGCTAATTCGGTTCTAATCGAAACAGAACGACGGGTATAGAAAAAGTCGAATCGGGGACCACATCCGACTAAATTATTTAAGCTGCCGGATCGATATATGTCTGATTTCAGGCCAGATATCGGTCGGGCAGGCCAGTCGTTAGTGCCCCTACACAGGCAGATAAGCTGCCGAGTCGGTCTAAAGGTGGCCATACACGGGCCGACTATAGCTGCCGATATGGGTCCCTTGGACCGATTCGGCAGCTAATCGGCCCGTGTATGGGCAGGGCAGAGCGGCCTGGCCGACCGATATCTGGCCTGAAATTGGCCAGATCTCGATCGGCCAGGTTAGAAAATCCGGTCGGATCGGGGACCGCATCAGCTCGTTGATGCGGTCCCTGATCCGACTGCCCCATTGCCGCCCACATAATCCGATCGTTTGGCCCCAGGGCCAAACGATTGGATTATTTTTTTTTTTACCTAAATGCTCCCCGATATCGCCCACCCGTAGGTGGGGATATCGGGGGAAGATCCGCTCGCTTGGCGACATCGCCAAGCGAGCGGATCTGCTCGTGTATGGCCACCTTTAGGGACCCATATCGGCAGCTACAATCGGCCCGTGTATGGGGACCTTTAAGCTTGGCGATGTTAGCAAGCAAGCGGATCTTCTTCAGATATCCCCACCTACAGGTGGGTGATATCGGGCGAATCCAGGCTAATTCGGTCGTTTGGACCTGGGGGCAAACAATCGAATTAGAGTGCCAGTAATAGGCGAAGTCGGATCGGGGAGCGCATCAATGAGTCGCTGCAGTCCCCGATCCGACTAAATTTTTGAAACTGCACGATTGATATCTGCCCGATTTCAGGCCAGATATCGGTCAGGCAGGCCCGTAGGTAGTGCCCCTACACGGGCCGATTAACTGCCGAATCGGTCTAAGGGACCCATATTGGCAGCCAGGGGCGGGCGTGGCCGACCAGTTGCCCTAGGCAACCCAGGGGGGTGCCATGGGTCATTGCCCCCACCACGTATTTACAAGTGGCGGGGGCAATGACAAAGGAGCACGGACTAGGGGTAGGCAGAAGAGGCTCCCGCCTTGCGCCCCCCAATCGTTGCGCCCCCAATCGTTGCACCTCCCAATCGTTGCGCCCCCCAATCGTTGTGCCCCCCAATCATTGCGCCCTAGGCAGCTGCCTCTTCTGCCTACCCCTAGTTCTGGCCCTGTCGGCAGCTACAATCGGCCTGTGTATGGCCACCTTTACATATAAAGCAATCAATAACCGATACAAGAGGTGAAGAGAGCCCTGCCCAAAAGAGCTTACACTCTACAAGGAGTAACATATAAAGCAATCAATAACCGATAAAAGAGGTGAAGAGAGCCCTGCCCAAAAGAGCTTACACTCTACAAGACTATTAGTCCTGGGCTTCATGGAAAGGAAAAACACAGAACAAAGGGAAAATGATACTGTTATATTGTGTATATCCTATAAGGGCTGCTCTTTAACCCTCAACATCCCACCCACAGGCTACAAGGCATACTGGGGGGGCTGCTCATTAACAGCCACAGGTTGTACACCCCTGATTTATTCAGTATATTTTACCCTGCCCCCCCATTAACTACTGCTTTATAGTGAAACTGTTGTTTGACTGTGTCATAATACCAGTTATATTTATACATAATTGGCTTTCATATTTATTGTTTAATAATATAAATATTTTTCATATTTTATAAAAAGAAAATAGAATGATATGTGGGGGTTACTACATAACACTAAAGAGAATCAGGGTTCTGGTATAGAGTGTTACTGGCACCTTATAGATCCCTATGGAGTTGGGATGGGGCCCATAGATGTCCCAGAAAGTTAATTAGAAAACCTATGCCCTTAGGGCCCCGATTAATTGATAATTGAATAATAAAGCACACGGAGGCATTGCCTGCTCCCCCTTGTACTGGCATCACTGGGGGGGGGGCACTGTTGATCCCCATTGTATTAAAAATTCAATCTGTAACAAAACACTGATTAAATAAAGGGCAAGTGCACCACATATTACACCAGTTTAACCCATTGACAGCAGCACCCAGTAGTATGGTGTCCTTCATTATGGATATCCCTTATTGTCATTTGCCCCCAAATTCTCACCAGTAACTAAGGCAACCAGTTTTTTGTCTCCCTTGGCTCCCTCCCATACCCCCGAATTGTTACCACCGCCATGGGGTGTGAACCTAGAGACCAGTTTGGGTAGGTTTTAGCCAATAGGAACATAACAGCTTAAAACAGTCCTGGCCTTTTAACCTTTTAGACGCCGCCCTGCAATGCAGCAAGGGTTAATGTGGCAGTCAGGCCTGTTGGTGAGGCTGACAGCAAGGAGATTAATTTGGCTTGAGTTCTGTGTAACACTACACCTGTAATTACTGCTGCCTCTTCCTGATATTCCTACACCCCCCCCCCCCCACCACCACCACCGCTGCCATGGAATATTCTCTCACCAGAAATATACCCCTTTTACCATTTCTATTTCCTAGTTTGGGGGTGCTACAGACATTTTTGATAGCATTTAGCCCAGTAGGTCCCAGTTGGAGGGCTTTAGGACTGGAGCAGAGCATTTGCCTGTGGGGGTGAGAGGGCCCTGACCCTTCAAGGCATTTTCATTGGTAGGGTCCCCAGGGGCCGATGTAGGTGAGTAAGGATTGGGGATCTTATAATCACCTCTTGACTATGGAGAAAGTTCAGTTCTTGTGGTGCCCAGTGTGGGGCGCTGACCTGTCCCAGCTCCTTACAATAAGGCACTGGGTTTATATGCAAAACCCAACTAGCGCCCCCCAGTGTTGGGTAGGGGGAATATAGACTTTGTTGACTATTAGTTAGAAAATACCATAGGATCTTTAGGAAGGCCCCTGTCATAGGGGACCCCAATAAAGGACAGTTCCCATCAGGGTCAGACTGGGCGGCCCAGACCCAACCCTTGCCGGCGCTCCCTCTGCCTGACCATTCCTCCCCTGACGCGTTAAATTTACGTGAGCTCAGGGGAGGACATTGGTGGGGGGCCCCTGCGGGGGGGTGGAGTTAGGGTACGCGGCCTGCGGGGGCACCAGCAGGGCCCCTGGGCACCCCCCAGTCCGACCCTGGTTCCCATCAGGGCTTTAATATTTGCACCATAAGCTAATGCCAACCAGGATGGTGTCTTGTAGATTGTAAGCTCTTTTGGGCAGGGCCCTCTTCACCTCTTGTATCGGTTACTGATTGCTTTATATGTTACTCTGTATGTCCAATGTATGTAACCCACTTATTGTACAGCGCTGCGGAATATGTTGGCGCTTTATAAATAAATGTTAATGTAATGTAATGTCTCTGCCAGGGGTGAAATAGCTCATTCTGCCTCCTAGTGCCCCATTTGAGACTGCAGTGCGGCCAATCAGTTTGCAGGGAGCCTGATGCACTGCTTCTACCCCAGCATTGTTCCATTCCATGTGACATGAGCCATAGATCTATATGGCAACTAAGGGAAGGCAGAATAGGCACCTCGGGTCAGACATTGGTGGGAAAAAAAAGCAAATGTACTTCCCTGTGTTGCCAAATACCTGCAGAGTCCTTGTGACTTCAGATTCTTGGATTTGGGTTTAATCATTAATACAGAGTTATGCTGAGCCCGGGCAGTGCCAGAACCTTGGCAGTTATTATTTTAACAGGATACAGCAGGAATATGGGAGTGTTTTTTTTTTGGGGGGGGGGAGGCATTGCAGCTAATGTTGTATTAGATTGTTAGCTCTTTATAACAGGGTCCTCTATCATTGGTATATTTGTACACTTGATGTATGTTTCCATGTTATACACCCATGTACTGTATGCAAGGTCGGACTGGGGTGTACAGGGCCCTACAGGGATGCCACCCCAGAGGCCCCCACCATCTGCACCACCCTCATACTTACCTAGGGGCGATCAGGGGAGGGATATGCAGAGGGGAACACCAATGGTGGGGATCGGGGCTGAGTTAGCAGAGCCCACCAGGCTTTTTCCAGGTGTCCCGCCGGCCCATTCCTACCCTGACAAAACACTGCCGTAAAGCTGAAAATAGTATGGTATAAATAATAATAATAGGTGCCCCCCATCCATTAGTCCCACTTTCCATAGGTGGTTCCCCTCAGCTGCTGACCCAGGAATGCAGAATGGATAATCAGGAACAGAGTGTCAGACTTGCTGGCCTGGCTGGCTGAGAATGCTGGGATCTACAAGTGAATAGATGCCTATGGCGGGATTTGTACAAAGGAGTTTGATGGTTAAAAACCAGACCAGTACTTGTCCCCCCCCCACTGCATTGTGCAGCCTCTCTTGGTCCATATTGGAAACATTATGGGACACATTTTAGGGAAATGATAGGGAGAAAACAAGGGTGCAGTGGGTGTTCGGACCGGCCCATAGTGTTTTATATCTAAGCCCCAGAAACTGTATTTCTGGACCTCACCCCATCCATGTTATAGGATTGCTGGGTGCATTTATTGCTGATTCCCCCAACCCCCTCTCTAGTTTCTTCTTCTCTATCCTATTCACCATAACTTCCCTTCCCTTCTCTTCTTTTTGTTCCATTCTCCAGTCTAACTTCCCCTTACCTGTACAGGTGAGTCTGGGGCAGAAACACTATAAGGTGTATTAAGTGTAATCCTATTGTATGTGTGATTAGTATGGCCCCCATGATTACTAATGGCGACCCGGGGGTACCCTATAATAACCAGTAGTTGCAACTGCCCCGTAGGTCATAGGCAACCTTTTTGTTTAGAGCCCTGTAATTGGAGGAGCACACTAAGCTGTGATTGGACGGGGTTACATGGAGCACCAATTTGACACCCCTGCGGTGCCGTGATGTAAAGAAAAGAAGCATAGTACAGGTATGGGAGCTGTTATCCAGAATGCTCGGGACCTGGGGTTTTCCGGATAAGGGATCTTTCCGTAATTTGGATCTCCATAACTTAGGTCTACTAAAAAACAATTAAATATTGAATAAACCCAATAGGGCTGTTCAGCCGATCAGCAGAACAATGGGAAGGGAGCAAGATAGCAGCTCCCAGTAGGTATCAGAATAGCACTCAATAGTAAGAAATCCAAGTCCGGCTTGGGACTCCTCCAGTTACATGGGAGTAGGAGAAACAATAGGTTAGCTGAAAGCAGTTCTAATGTGTAGTGCTGGCTCCTTCAACAATTTTAGTCCAAGGAAATATCTTATCCATGAAATTCTTCATTTTCATTCATATTTACAGAACAGTTCCGAGTTCGACTCTTGTTCATAGACTTTTTTTGAACACCGTTTCAGTTCTGTAGACCTAGCAAAAAAGAATTATTTACCGTGAAAATTGACGGAATGTAAATGACGAGAATTTTTTCCCAGGCACAATTTCTAATACATTTTTCTAGAGCAACCCTTTTTGATAGACTTTTTGACCAGGATACAGGTATGGGACCCTTTGTCTAGAATGCTTCGGACCTGGGGCTTTCTGGATAAAGGATCTTTACGCTATACAGGTACTATTTTATTATTACAGAGAAAAGGGAATCATTTAACCATTAAATAAACCCAATAGGGCTGTTCTGCCCCAATAAGGGGTAATTATATCTTAGTTGGGATCAAGTACAGGTACTATTTTATTATTACAGAGAAAAGGGAATCATTTAACCATTAAATAAACCCAATAGGGCTGTTCTGCCCCAATAAGGGGTAATTATATCTTAGTTGGGATCAAGTACAGGTACTGTTTTATTATTACAGAGAAAAGGGAATCATTTAACCATTAAATAAACCCAATAGGGCTGTTCTGCCCCAATAAGGGGTAATTATATCTTAGTTGGGATCAAGTACAGGTACTGTTTTATTATTACAGAGAAAAGGGAATCATTTAACCATTAAATAAACCCAATAGGGCTGTTCTGCCCCAATAAGGGGTAATTATATCTTAGTTGGGATCAAGTACAGGTACTGTTTTAATATTACAGAGAAAAAGGAAATCATTTAAAAAAAATTAGAATTATTTGCTTATAATGGAGTCTATGGGACATGGCCTTTCCATAATTCAGAACTTTCTGGATAGCGGGTTTCCGAATAAGGGATACCATACCTGTACTAGCATTGCATGTAAGTGGGCAGACTAAATGGGTCAATGAAGTCTGGACAAGAGATTTCTTGGTACCCTAAAGGACCAGTTAGTGAGGGGTTAGTTAATCGGTAGCAAATGGCCACTTACTTATTGAGCTATCAATAACTTCCCTGAGAAGTGCTACTGACTGGCTACGGTTGGTACCACAATGTCACACAGGCACTGCCTGTAGCTGCCCAGGAACAGGTTTATTTGGTTCCTTTGGGGACAAAGCACTCGACAGAAAACAATGAAATGAAACCTATATTTAACAGGTTATATGTGGCAATAACTAATCTCCCTGTGTGACACGGGCCTAAGGCAGATCCTGTATGTATCAGTAGATTCTGTATGTATAGGCAGATCCTCTGTGTATAGGATGATCATGTATGTATAGGCAGATCCTGTATGTATAGGCAGATCCTGTATGTATAGGTAGATCCTGTATGTATTGGCTGGTACTGTATGTATAGGTAGATCCTGTATGTATTGGCTGGTACTGTATGTATAGGCAGATCCTGTATGTATTGGCTGGTACTGTATGTATAGGCAGATCCTGTATGCATAGGCAGATCCTGTATGTATAGGTAGATCCTGTATGTATTGGCTGGTACTGTATGTATTGGTAGATCCTGTATGTATTGGCTGGTACTGTATGTATAGGCAGATCCTGTATGTATTGGCTGGTACTGTATGTATAGGCAGATCCTGTATGCATAGGCAGATCCTGTATGTATAGGCAGATCCTGTATGTATAGGCAGATCCTGTATGTATAGGCAGATCCTGTATGTATAGGCAGATCCTGTATGTATAAGCAGATCCTGTATGTATAGGTAGATCCTGTATGTATAGGCAGATCCTGTATGTATTGGCTGGTACTGTATGTATAGGCAGATCCTGTATGTATTGGTAGATCCTGTATGTATTGGCTGGTACTGTATGTATAGGCAGATCCTGTATGTATTGGCTGGTACTGTATGTATAGGCAGATCCTGTATGTATTGGCTGGTACTGTATGTATAGGGAGATCCTGTAGGTATTGGCTGGTACTGTATGTATAGGCAGATCCTGTATGTATTGGCTGGTACTGTATGTATTGGCAGATCCTGTATGTATAGGCAGATCCTGTATGTATAGGCAGATCCTGTATGTATTGGCTGGTACTGTATGTATAGGCAGATCCTGTATGTATAGGCAGATCCTGTATGTATTGGCTGGTACTATATGTATCGGCAGATCCTGTATGTATTGGCTGGTACTGTATGTATAGGCTGGTACTGTATGTATAGGCTGGTACTGTATGTATTGGCTGGTACTGTATGTATTGGCTGGTACTGTATGTATTGGCTGGTACTGTATGTATAGGCTGGTACTGTATGTATTGGCTGGTACTGTATGTATAGGCTGGTACTGTATGTATTGGCTGGTACTATATGTATCGGCAGATCCTGTATGTATTGGCTGGTACTGTATGTATAGGCTGGTACTGTATGTATAGGCTGGTACTGTATGTATTGGCTGGTACTGTATGTATTGGCTGGTACTGTATGTATAGGCTGGTACTGTATGTATTGGCTGGTACTGTATGTATTGGCTGGTACTGTATGTATTGGCTGGTACTGTATGTATTGGCTGGTACTGTATGTATTGGCAGATCTTCTATCCAATATTCAGTTTAGCATTCTTTTATTTCTTTGGAGTTTCCGGATCACAATGAGAGAATCCTGCCTGCAATTCACATTTTCACTAACAATCCATGGATTCCCTTGGGCACTTATAGGCCTGGGGATCGTACAGAGCAGGGAGATATTTTTTTTTTTTAGAAACCTGGATTTTTTTTCCTTTGCTCTGCGCTTTGTTTTCTGTCACCTTTTTTCCACTCACTCCTATTGATTTTTCTATCTGGCGCAGCGAATCTCAAGCTTTGGGCCCATCCACTGATAGGAATCCCTGGAATGTGTCTGAAGGAGCTGACCCTGCAATCTTCCCAATATGAAACCTCACAGTGGCTCCTACTGAAACATCCTCTCAGATACACATAATACTGCCATTGTTATACAGGCAGGCTGGGCACTGCCCCTGTGCGCTAAATATAAACCTCTTTATGTGCCTTACAAACATGTATTTTATAGGTAATACTGTACCCCCTACTGTAAATGATAAGGATATTAGCAGTCACTGAGGGGTTCTGTGCCCATATAAAGGCACAAGGCTGCAGGCTGAGTTATACAGGGAACTCTGCGTATCACTCATGTATTATAAGGGATAATGTACCCCCTACTGTAAATGATAAGGATATTAGCAGTCACTGAGGGGTTCTGTGCCCCCCATATAAAGGCACAAGGCTGCAGGCTGAGTTATACAGGGAACTCTGCGTATCACTCATGTATTATAAGGGATAATGTACCCCCTACTGTAAATGATAAGGATATTAGCAGTCACTGAGGGGTTCTGTGCCCCCCATATAAAGGCACAAGGCTGCAGGCTGAGTTATACAGGGAACTCTGAGTATCACTCATGTATTATAAGGGATAATGTACCCCCTACTGTAAATGATAAGGATATTAGCAGTCACTGAGGGGTTCTGTGCCCCCCATATAAAGGCAGAAGGCTGCAGGCTGAGTTATACAGGGAACTCTGAGTATCACTCATGTATTATAAGGGATAATGTACCCCCTACTGTAAATGATAAGGATATTAGCAGTCACTGAGGGGTTCTGTGCCCATATAAAGGCACAAGGCTGCAGGCTGAGTTATACAGGGAACTCTGAGTATCACTCATGTATTATAAGGGATAATGTACCCCCTACTGTAAATGATAAGGATATTAGCAGTCACTGAGGGGTTCTGTGCCCCCCATATAAAGGCACAAGGCTGCAGGCTGAGTTATACAGGGAACTCTGAGTATCACTCATGTATTATAAGGGATAATGTACCCCCTACTGTAAATGATAAGGATATTAGCAGTCACTGAGGGGTTCTGTGCCCATATAAAGGCACAAGGCTGCAGGCTGAGTTATACAGGGAACTCTGAGTATCACTCATGTATTATAAGGGATAATGTACCCCCCCTCCTAAAATGCCCCTTTAAATCATCCCTCTGTGTAATAAACTCCTCCTTATTTATGCCTGAGAGCACAGGGGAGGGAGGGAAGGGGGTTGATTATAATGGGATGGATATTAAGTCCTCTCCAAAAACACAGAAATTAATTAAAAGCACAATTGATGGGGAGATAAGGCACAATGTATCCATCTCTCCAGCAACTGGGGCTCAGCACCGTGGCCTTGTCCCTAACGTGGCCTTGTCCCTAACGTGGCCTCGCCCTGCAACTGTTGCAAATCCCGGGAATGCTCAATTGTTGAATAAATGGAAACACAAGTAGAGAAATAAATAACTGTAAAGGTTTGTTGTTCCAGTAAAGACAATCCCTCTCTCCCAGCAGAAGCCCTGCACTTGCACAAATGAGCCTAGAATCTCCCAGAGCCCCTGTTTAATCCTGCGGCTTCCATTATAGCAGATTGGATAGGGGGGATGGAGACTGCAAAGGACTTTATCTTGTCCCTTTGAAATGTCAGCAACTGCGGTGGCCTTGGGTTTAACCCTTCCCTTACTGCGGCTCAGAGAGGGAGGGAGGGGGGGGATGTGGTGCTGGAGTTGCAGCAACATTGGGTGCCAATACCTATAGGCCGGGGAATGGATTAAACCAATCATGGGAAGATAAGCAGCCAAGAAATGCCAACGTGTAGCCCAAATGAATAAAAATATTATGTCTTTATTTTGCTTTATAAATTTCATATTGCAAGGCACACACTCATAGGCACGGCTTTCTCCAGTAGTGATATAAAATAACACCTATGAATCTCCTACAACTAAAAACTATCCTGCTGTGTGTTCTGGGGTATTATACATGGAATTGGCACTGTATTTATCCTGCTGTGGGTTCTGGGGTATTATACATGGAATTGGCACTGTATTTATCCTGCTGTGGGTTCTGGGGTATTATACATGGAATTGGCATTGTATTTATCCTGCTGTGGGTTCTGGGGTATTATACATGGAATTGGCACTGTATTTATCCTGCTGTGGGTTCTGGGGTATTATACATGGAATTGGCACTGTATTTATCCTGCTGTGTGTTCTGGGGTATTATACATGGAATTGGCACTGTATTTATCCTGCTGTGTGTTCTGGGGTATTATACATGGAATTGGCACTGTATTTATCCTGCTGTGGGTTCTGGGGTATTATACATGGAATTGGCACTGTATTTATCCTGCTGTGGGTTCTGGGGTATTAGACATGGAATTGGCACTGTATTTATCCCGCTGTGGGTTCTGGGGTAATATACATGGAATTGGCACTGTATTTATCCTGCTGTGGGTTCTGGGGTATTATACATGGAATTGGCACTGTATTTATCCTGCTGTGGGTTCTGGGGTATTATACATGGAATTGGCACTGTATTTATCCTGCTGTGGGTTCTGGGGTATTATACATGGAATTGGCACTGTATTTATCCTGCTGTGGGTTCTGGGGTATTATACATGGAATTGGCACTGTATTTATCCTGCTGTGGGTTCTGGGGTATTATACATGGAACTGGCCCTGTATTTATCCCGCTGTGGGTTCTGGGGTATTATACACGGAATTGGCACTGTATTTATCCCGCTGTGGGTTCTGGGGTATTATACATGGAATTGGCACTGTATTAATCCTGCTGTGGGTTCTGGGGTATTATACATGGAATTGGCACTGTATTTATCCTGCTGTGGGTTCTGGGGTATTATACATGGAATTGGCATTGTATTTATCCTGCTGTGGGTTCTGGGGTATTATACACGGAATTGGCACTATATTTATCTGCTGTGTGTTCTGGGGTATTATACATGGAATTGGCACTGTATTTATCCTGCTGTGGGTTCTGGGGTATTATACATGGAATTGGCACTGTATTTATCCTGCTGTGGGTTCTGGGGTATTATACATGGAATTGGCACTGTATTTATCCTGCTGTGGGTTCTGGGGTATTATACATGGAATTGGCACTGTATTTATCCTGCTGTGGGTTCTGGGGTTTTATACATGGAATTGGCGCTGTATTTATCCTGCTGTGTGTTCTGGGGCATTATACATGGAATTGGCACTGTATTTATCCTGCTGTGGGTTCTGGGGTATTATACACGGAATTGGCACTGTATTTATCTGCTGTGTGTTCTGGGGTATTATACACGGAATTGGCACTGTATTTATCTGCTGTGTGTTCTGGGGTATTATACATGGAATTGGCACTGTATTTATCCTGTTGTTTCTTCTGGGGTATTATACATGGAATTGGCACTGTATTTATCCTGCCGTGTGTTCTGGGGTATTATACATGGAATTGGCACTGTATTTATCCTGTTGTGGGTTCTGGGGTATTATACATGGAATTGGCACTGTATTTATCCCGCTGTGGGTTCTGGGGTATTATACATGGAATTGGCACTGTATTTATCCTGCTGTGGGTTCTGGGGTATTATACACGGAATTGGCACTGTATTTATCCTGCTGTGGGTTCTGGGGTATTATACATGGAATTGGCACTGTATTTATCCTGTTGTGGGTTCTGGGGTATTATACATGGAATTGGCACTGTATTTATCCCGCTGTGGGTTCTGGGGTATTATACATGGAATTGGCACTGTATTTATCCTGCTGTGGGTTCTGGGGTTTTATACATGGAATTGGCGCTGTATTTATCCTGCTGTGTGTTCTGGGGCATTATACATGGAATTGGCACTGTATTTATCCTGCTGTGGGTTCTGGGGTATTATACACGGAATTGGCACTGTATTTATCTGCTGTGTGTTCTGGGGTATTATACACGGAATTGGCACTGTATTTATCTGCTGTGTGTTCTGGGGTATTATACATGGAATTGGCACTGTATTTATCCTGTTGTTTCTTCTGGGGTATTATACATGGAATTGGCACTGTATTTATCTGCTGTGTGTTCTGGGGTATTATACACGGAATTGGCACTGTATTTATCTGCTGTGTGTTCTGGGGTATTATACATGGAATTGGCACTGTATTTATCCTGTTGTTTCTTCTGGGGTATTATACATGGAATTGGCACTGTATTTATCCTGCCGTGTGTTCTGGGGTATTATACATGGAATTGGCACTGTATTTATCCTGTTGTGGGTTCTGGGGTATTATACATGGAATTGGCACTGTATTTATCCTGCTGTGGGTTCTGGGGTATTATACATGGAATTGGCACTGTATTTATCCTGCTGTGGGTTCTGGGGTATTATACACGGAATTGGCACTGTATTTATCCTGCTGTGGGTTCTGGGGTATTATACATGGAATTGGCACTGTATTTATCCTGCTGTGGGTTCTGGGGTATTATACATGGAATTGGCACTGTATTTATCCTGCTGTGGGTTCTGGGGTATTATACATGGAATTGGCACTGTATGTATCCTGCTGTGGGTTCTGGGGTATTATACATGGAATTGGCACTGTATTTATCCTGCTGTGGGTTCTGGGGTATTATACATGGAATTGGCACTGTATTTATCCTGCTGTGGGTTCTGGGGTATTATACATGGAATTGGCACTGTATTTATCCTGCTGTGGGTTCTGGGGTATTATACATGGAATTGGCACTGTATTTATCCTGCTGTGGGTTCTGGGTATTATACATGGAATTGGCACTGTATTTATCCTGCTGTGGGTTCTGGGGTATTATACATGGAATTGGCACTGTATTTATCCTGCTGTGGGTTCTGGGGTATTATACATGGAATTGGCACTGTATTTATCCTGCTGTGGGTTCTGGGGTATTATACATGGAATTGGCACTGTATTTATCCTGCTGTGGGTTCTGGGGTATTATACATGGAATTGGCACTGTATTTATCCTGCTGTGGGTTCTGGGGTATTATACATGGAATTGGCTCTGGGGAACCATGAGGCATTCTGTGTAGAAAATGTGATTAAAACTTGGGCTCCCAACACACAAATCACCTCAGACTATGACAGAAGTGGCTTAGCAGATGCCCAAGAACAGATTGGCTGCAGATTACAGGGACAGCTCTGGCTGACAGGAGGGGGGGGGGACTGGCACACAATTTACACCTAGAGGCCTGTTCTGTGGTGCAGTTATACAGACTTGTGATTGGCTCAGCCTATATCCAATTCCTGCATTTTCTCTCCTGTCGTTAACACAGAACTATATTACACAATATAAATAACCACACGGGGCTCCCGGTGCAGAATAATGGAAGTCTAAGTATATTTGTGGGCAGCTGAATGGAACCCTTTGTGCGAGGAGGGCACAAGGCTGAGCAGCCCGGGGGGACCAGGAACATTTCGTACCAGTAGTTGTTCCCTTATCTCTTGGCTTTTCATAAGTCAGTGTGCGGCCGATGCTATCGGAGCCATTGCAGCTAATGGACAAATAATAGAAGCGGCTGACAGAATTATTACTGGAACCTTCCTGGCCTAGAAATTTCACTGTGTTTCTATATTCTTTCTAGGGGGGAGTATGTGGGGGAGGGGCTAAAGAAAAATAAGTCCCTGCCCCATTGAGCTTACACTTCTCCACATTGCTCCCCAATGAAAAATATTTGGGGGGGGGTCTGGCAAACACCTGCAGGCCCCCCACCACCCTAGGCCCCACCACCACCCTAGCCCGCCTAGGTTCACCACTGGCAGACAATGCCACTCCTTCAGACCTATCATTCAAAGGGTGCTGGGAGTTGTAGTTCAACCATTTGAATCCCTGCACGGTGCTGCAGCTGAAACTCTATTCCGTATTCAAAGCCTCCCAGGTTACGAGATTCTTGTTAAGGTTCTGTCATCTATTTTTAGAGCAGTTAACCTACTTGCATCCTCTAAAGCGCACCCCTGCTCATTACCTGCTCCCCCCGACCTGACTTTCTGTTTTCCTTCCCATCCCATTGACTCACAGTGTGACTATTCATGGCAAGAATTTAAGTCTGTTACTGTCTCCATCTAACAACATAATATAAGCAGCCACCAATGAGTATGTAGTAAAAAAAAAAAAAAAAAGCAGTATTAATGTAAATGTAGCATCTTAACATAGGGAGAGACAATTAAATATACTGATTACTGAGTAAATCTGTCACCAATGGATCCTAATTCTATATATTGGTTTTTTATTGACTTGTGATGCACCAGATTCTAAATTCAAGAACTCAGCTAATTATATATCCTGCAAAGAATTATAAACAAACTGAAATTTGCATATTCAAATTTCAATATAGCGCATTCTGTGAAGAAAAATGCCACAAATACCATGCCACAAGCCCACTAGCATGACCTAAACTGGCGTCAATAGGACCTAGTCATATACTTACCAAGTGCAGGGATGCAAAATGACTCCCCTGGAACTCTCCCCTAGTAACATAGGAAGAGATAGATAGATAAATGAACAAGTTTTTCAGTAGATGGCATTTTGTATGTATGGCATTGTGGTTGCAATGCCAGGGTGTATTATATAAGTCATATCAGCACTTGCACCTATTGATAGTTAGTGAGCCCTGCATAGATGTTTGTAGTTGTTGACTGTATGAAAACCAACAATTTTGCTGATCAGTATGTTCCTACAGACAATGGCTTCCGCTACTCAAAGCAATCAGGGTTGGACTGGGCCGCCGGGACACCGGGAAAATACCCGGTGGGCCCCAGCCTTGATGGGCCCCAGCGGCCCAGACTCGACCCTATTGTCGCTTCCTCTGGCCTCCAATGTCCTAACCTGACGCGTTTCACATACGCACATTCAAGGGAGGATGTCGGACAGGGGCCCCTGCGGGGGAAAGGGGGGCTAGGTGTGCGCGGCGGGTGGGGACGTGGCCGGAGGAGGCACCTTGAGGGGTGGGGGGCCCCTGGGGCAGATTGCTGACCCTGAAAGCAAGAATGAATTCAGAATGAATTCACACCCCCTTGCACCCTTCTTCATGCCTTCTCCCATGCCATCTGATTCATTAGGGGTTATAATAATGTGATATTGAGGGGGTTCCCAAATATTTTTTCAGGCGGGCCCAAGAAAGTGAAGTTACGCTGCTACCCAGGCCCGGGAGCAAGGAAATAGTTAGATTCCTGCTAAAATACTTAATGTGTGTAACTGCATTAGGGACCTTAGATTGTAAGCTCACTGGGGCAGGAACTGATGGGAATGGGATAGGGACCTTAGACTGTAAGCTCCACTGGGGCAGGGACTGATGGGAATGGGATAGGGACCTTAGATTGTAAGCTCACTGGGGCAGGGGCTGATGGGAATGGGATAGGGACCATAGATTGTAAGCTCACTGGGGCAGGGACTGATGGGAATGGGATAGGGACCTTAGATTGTAAGCTCACTGGGGCAGGGACTGATGGGAATGTGATAGGGACATTAGATTGTAAGCTCACTGGGGCAGGGGCTGATGGGAATGTGATAGGAACCTTAGATTGTAAGCTCACTGGGGCAGGGGCTGATGGGAATGTGATAGGAAACCTTAGATTGTAAGCTCACTGGGGTAGGGGCTGATGGGAATGGGATAGGGACCTTAGATTGTAAGCTCACTGGGGCAGGGACTGATGGGAATGGGATAGGGACCTTAGATTGTAAGCTCACTGGGGCAGGGACTGATGGGAATGTGATAGGGACCTTAGATTGTAAGCTCACTGGGGCAGGGGCTGATGGGAATGTGATTGGGACCTTAGATTGTAAGCTCACTGGGGCAGGGGCTGATGGGAATGTGATAGGGACCTTAGATTGTAAGCTCATTGGGGCAGGGGCTTGATGGGAATGTGATAGGGGACTTTTAGATTGTAAGCTCACTGGGGCAGGGACTGATGGGAAAGTGATAGGGACCTTAGATTGTAAGCTCACTGGGGCAGGGACTGATGGGAATGTGATAGGGACCTTAGATTGTAAGCTCACTGGGGCAGGGACTGATGGAAATGTGATAGGGACCTTAGATTGTAAGCTCACTGGGGCAGGGACTGATGGGAATGGGATAGGGACCTTAGATTGTAAGCTCACTGGGGCAGGGACTGATGGGAATGGGATGGGGCCTTAGATTGTAAGCTCACTGGGGCAGGGACTGATGGGAATGTGATTGGGACCTTAGATTGTAAGCTCACTGGGGCAGGGACTGATGGGAATGGGATAGGGACCTTAGATTGTAAGCTCACTGGGGCAGGGGCTGATGGGAATGTGATAGGGACCTTAGATTGTAAGCTCACTGGGGCAAGGACTGATGGGAATGTGATTGGGACCTTAGATTGTAAGCTCACTGGGGCAGGGGCTGATGGGAATGTGATAGGGACCTTAGATTGTAAGCTCATTGGGGCAGGGGCTGATGGGAATGTGATAGGACTTTAGATTGTAAGCTCACTGGGGCAGGGACTGATGGGAAAGTGATAGGGACCTTAGATTGTAAGCTCACTGGGGCAGGGACTGATGGGA
The DNA here is from genome assembly GCF_000004195.4 of Xenopus tropicalis. Taxonomy (NCBI): domain Eukaryota; kingdom Metazoa; phylum Chordata; class Amphibia; order Anura; family Pipidae; genus Xenopus; species Xenopus tropicalis. The sequence goes on from NC_030679.2 coordinate 7,994,607, forward strand.
ATGTGATAGGGACCTTAGATTGTAAGCTCACTGGGGCAGGGACTGATGGGAATGGGATAGGGACCTTAGATTGTAAGCTCACTGGGGCAGGGACTGATGGAATGGGATAGGGGGCCGTAGATTGTAAGCTCACTGGGGCAGGGACTGATGGGAATGTGATTGGGACCTTAGATTGTAAGCTCACTGGGGCAGAGGACTGATGGGAATGTGATAGGGACCTTAGATTGTAAGCTCACTGGGGCAGGGACTGATGGAATGTGATAGGGACCTTAGATTGTAAGCTCACTGGGGCAGGGCTGATGGGAATGTAATAGGGACCTTAGATTGGTAAGCTCACTGGGGCAAGGGACTGATGGGAATGGGATAGGGACCTTAGATTGTAAGCTCACTGGGGCAGGGACTGATGGGAATGGGATAGGGGGCCTTTAGATTGTAAGCTCACTGGGGCAGGGACTGATGGGAATGTGATTTGGGACCCTTAGATTGTAAGCTCACTGGGCAGGGACTGATGGGAATGTTGATAGGGACCTTAGGATTGTAAGTCCTGGGGCAGGGACTGATGGGAGAATGTGAATAGGACCGGCTTAGATTGTTAAGCTCCTGGGGCAGGGGCTGATGGGAATGTAATAGGGAACCTTAGATTGTAAGCTCAGCTGGGGCAGGGACTGATTGGGATGTGATAGGACGCCTTAGATTGGTAAGTCACTGGGGCAGGGACTGATTGGGAATGGGAATAGGGGGCCTTAGATTTGTATAGCTCACCTGGGGTAAGGGCTGATGGAAATGTGATAGGGACCTTAGATTGTAAGCTCACTAGGGGCAGGGACTGATGGGAATGTGATTAGGGAATTTAGATTGTAAGCTCACTGGGGCAGGGAACTGATGGGCATGTGATAGAGGACCTTGATTGTAGCTTACTAGGGGTCAGGGACTGAATGGGTTGTGATAGGGACCTAAGATTGTAAGCTCCAACCGGAGCTCACTGAGACTGGGGGCAGGGACTGATGGGAATGTAATAGGGACTTAGATTGTAAGCTCATTGGGGCAGGGGCTGATGGGATGTGATAGGGACTTAGATATTGTAAGCCTCACTGGGGCAAGGGACTGATTGGGAAATGTAATAAGGGACCTAGATGTAAGCTCATTGGGGCAAGGGGCTGATGGGAATGTGATGTAGGAAACCTTAGATGTTAAGCCCACTGGGGCAGGGACTGATGGGAATGTGGGATAGGGGACCTTAAGAGATTGTAACTCACTGGGGGCAGGGGCTGATGGGAATTGGGATGGGACCTTTAGATGGTAAGCTCACTGGGGCAGGGGACTGAGATGGGAAGAATGTGATAGGGACCTTTAGAATTGTAAGCTGCACTGGGGCAAGGGGCTTGATGGGAATGTGTAGGACCTTAGATTGTAAGGCTCACTGGGGGGGCAAGGACTGATGGGATGGAGATGGGACCTTAGATTGGTAAGCTCAACTGGGGGCCAGGGGCCTGATAGGGAATGTGATAGGACCTTAAGATTGTTAAAGCTTGCACTGGGGCAAGGGGCTTGATGGGGAAATGTGATAGGGAGGACCTTAGATTGTAAGCTCACTGGGGCAGGACTGATAGGGAATGTTGATAGGGAACTTAGATTGTAAGCTCACTGGGGCACGGGACTGATGGAAAAATGTGAATTGGGACCATTAGATTGTTAAGCTCACTGGGGCAGGGACTGATAGGGACCCTTAGAGGGCTACTGGGGCGGGACTGATGGGATGTGATAGGGATTGAGATGTAGTGGGCCTTAGATTGTAAGCTCACTGGGGAGGGTGCAGGGACTGATGGGGAATAGTGGATAGGGCTCAGGGGGCATGTAGATAGATTGTAAGCTCACTGGGGCAGGGACTGAATGGACTGATATTGTGACTTAGGGACCCGTTTGGAAATGTGATAGGGACCTTAGATTGTAAGCTTCACTGGGGCAGGGACTCTGATGGGAATGGTGATAGGGACTTGGGGCCTGGGTCGGGACTGAATGGGGATGATAAGGACCGATAGGGACTTAGATTGTAAGCTCACTGGGGCAGGTGACTGAATGGGAAATGGACTGATGGGAAGGGACTTTAAGATGTGTAGGGACGATGTAGCTCACTTGGGGCAGGGACTGATGGGAATGTGATGGGAAAGTAATGGGGCAGGGACCTGATGTGATAGACTTAGATTGTAAAAAGGGCTCACTTGGGGCAGGGACTGATGGGAATGTGGGAGCTTAGATTGTAAGCTCACTGGGGAAATGATGGGGATAGGGACCTTGATGGGAATGTGATTGTAGATTGTAAGCTCACTGCAGACTGATGGGAATGTGATGGGACCTAATTTGTAAGCTCACTGGGGCAGGGACTGATGGGAATCGTGATGGGGCAGGGCCCTTACTGGGGCAGGGACTGATGGGAATGTGATTGATATTGTAAGCTCAAACTGATGAATGTGATGGATTGTAAGCTCAAGGGACTGATGGGAATGTGATAGACCTTAGATTGAGCTCACTGGGGCAGGGCCCTTAGATTGTAAGACTCTTTAGGATTGTAAGCTCACTGGGGCAGGACTTAGATTCTGGCAAGGACTGATGGGAATGTGATAGGGACCTTAGATTGGAGCCTTGGGATAGGATGATGTAAGCTCACTGGGGGACAGGGGGGACTGATGGGAATGTGATAGGGCCTTAGATTGTAAGCTCACTGGGGCCTGATGGGATGATAGGGATTTGTAAGCTACTGGGGGGACAGGGACTGACTGGGGACTGATGGAATGGGATAGGGACCTTAAGATTGTAAGTCCAACTGGGGCAGGGACTGAAATGGGAATGTGATATGGGACCTAGATTGTAAGCTCACTGGGGGAGATGGGATGTAAAGGCTCACTGGGGCAGGGACTGATGGGATATGATAGGGGAAAAATGGATGGGATAGGGACCTTAAGGGACTGATTGTAAAGCTGGGACTGGGGTTCTGGGGCAGGGACTGATGGGAATGGGATGGGATTTAGATTGTGACTGGGCAAGGGAGATCATTTAGAGTTAAGCTCACTGGGGCGGGACTGATGGGAATGGGATGGGAGAGGCAGGGACTGATGGGAAATGGATAGGGACCGTAGATTGTAAGCTCCTGGGCTGGGGGGGACTGATGGGAAAAAAGGATAGGGACCCTTAGATTTGTAAAGCTCACTGGGGCAGGACTGATGGGAATGGGATAGGGGACTGCACTGGGATAGGATTAGGTAAGCTCACTGGGGCAGGGACTGATGTACAACACATAATCGATACAGCGCTGCTGATAATAATAACATAAATAACGTATAATAACAATTATAATGACCCTGGGTATAATAAAGTATAACACAGAGCAGGTCAGGTTGGCACACGAAGGGTTTGTAGCTGCACACAGTGCCCATCGCTCACTCGGCAATCGTTTGCTCGTGCCTGCAGCATTTAAAGCTCCCAGGCTGACGTCAGCGAGTGCAGAGAGTGCACTGGGCTCAGGTTACAGGGTCTCGCAGCCCCCCTAATGAGACTCTGATAATATCACTGAAGGGTTCATCTTATAAAGGGTTAATGCGTGACTCAGCCCCCCCCTGAGATCATTCCCAGACTGATACCTTCCGTCACTTACCCCACTCTCTGTCTCATATTTATTCTTATCACGTATTTATAGAGCACCAACATGTTCCGTAGCCTTTTACAGTAATTGGGTTTATACCATATCGGGTCAATGTACAAAGCAATACGACCTGAATCCTGGTAACTCGTAGGTTAATGGCGCAAGCGGCCCCAAAGCACCTGAAACCACCTCTCCATAAACTTACTGGTAAATGACCTGAAGTATCTGGAGTGTGCCCATGGTGGGACTGGTGACCCCCAAGACCCCGGCGGCCCAGACCTAACCTTTGCTGGCGCTCCCCCTGCCCAACCACTCCACATCTGATGCGTTAAATGCACGCGGGAGGACATCGGATGGGGGGCCCTGCAAGGGGGGAGGGGTGTTAGGGGACGTGGCTGGCGGGGGCACCTACAGGGCCCCTGTGGCGGGAGCCCCAGTGGGCCCTTCACCCCCCAGTCCAACCCTAAATGTGCCACCAGTGCAGGGCCGACCGGGGCTGCTACCCCAGGGGCCCTCCAGGTGCCCCCACCAGCCATGTCCCCCGCACCCCATAAATCCCTCCCCGCAGGGGCCCCTGCTGAGCCTTCCTTACCCCCCCACTGAGCCTCCCTAACCCCCGCAGGGTCCCCACCCGACATCCTCCCCTGAGCGCATAGAAGTTTAACTCATCAGAGCAGGGGAGCGCCGGCAAGGGTCGGGTTTTTTCCCGGTGTCCCAGTCCAACCCTGGCACCAAAACACCTAAAACTGCCACCCAGTGTCAGCCTGGGATGTTTGGGGGCTGTCACCCAAGGGCCCATCAGCCCCATCACAGAAGCCCCCACCCCTATTGTGAACCCTCTCGCTACCCCATTGCCTACTCTCAGTGTCCCACCTCCTGCCACCCATTGTCTAAGGTGGCCAAATCCGTTTGTTTGCTTGACCTCGCTCCATAGACTTCTATTAGACATCACTAGATGTGACAATGCCAGAGGCCCCCGAACTGCACCCCAGTGACGAAATATAATTACCCTTTATTGGGGGAAGAACAGTCCTATTGGGTTTATTTAATGGTTAAATGATTCCCTTTTCTCTGTAATAATAAAACAGTACCTGTACTTGATCCCAACTAAGATATAATTACCCTTTATTGGGGGCAGAACAGTCCTATTGGGTTTATTTCATGGTTAAATGATTCCCTTTTCTCTGTAATAATAAAACAGTACCTGTACTTGATCCCAACTAAGATATAATTACCCCTTATTGGGGGAGAACAGCCCTATTGGGTTTATTTAATGGTTAAATGATTCCCTTTTCTCTGTAATAATAAAACAGTACTGTACTTGATCCCAACCCAAGATATAATTACCCCTTATTGGGGCAGAACAGCCCTATTGTTTATTAATATTAAATTCCCATTTTCTCTTTATATAATAAAACAGTACCTGTACTTGATCCCAACTAAGATATAATTACCCCTTATTGGGGCAGAACAGCCCTATTGGGTTTATTTAATGGTTAAATGATATTTAGCAGACAAGTTATGGACATCCAAATTATGGAAAGATCCCTTATCCAGAAAACCCCAGATCCCATACCTGTACATGCAAAGTTGTTCATCTTGGAACTGAAGCCTAAAGGATCATGGGGCATTTAATTGGTTCATTTATATATATCTATATATATATATATATGTCCCCCGGGCGTATGAGTGAGTTTCTCCGGTACTGACCCGCGCCGCGGCGGCTCTGCTGCTTTGATCAATCAAACGGCGAGTGAAAAGCATAGAAAATAATTTATTTGCACAGTGTCTAATATCCCCTTGAAAGGCGGAGCAGAGTAAACACACATGACAAAGGTTTATACTGTACTTAGCGTGTGTATAAAAACAATCCCCAGCTCCCCTGCTGCAGGCGCTGAGTTAAACCGTGGCTTAAAGGGGACATTAACCCTCCATAACAGAGTTGCTCCACCTAAATGTTGTTAGACTGCAACTCTCAGCAGCACTGCTTGATAAAACTTTTTCCTGGTCTTCCTGGGCCACCAGCCCACTTAATTCAAGATGGTCTGCCAATGAGAATCCTGTATTTATCATGCAATGTGTCCTGGGGTATTATGCACGGAATTGGCACTGTATTTATCCTGCTGTGGGTTCTGGGGTATTATACATGGAATTGGCACTGTATTTATCCTGCTGTGGGTTCTGGGGTATTATACATGGAATTGGCACTGTATTTATCCTGCTGTGGGTTCTGGGGTATTATACATGGAATTGGCACTGTAATTATCCCGCTGTGGGTTCTGGGTATTATACATGGAATTGGCACTGTATTTATCCTGCCGTGGGGTTCTGGGGTATTATACATGGAATTGGCACTGTATTTATCCTGCTGTGGGTTCTGGGGTATTATACATGGATTGGCCACTGTATTTATCCTGCTGTGGGTTCTGGGGTATTATACATTGAAATTGGCACTGTATTATCCTGCTGTGGGTTCTGGGGTATTATACATGGAATTGGCACTGTATTTATCCTGCTGTGGGTTCTGGGGTATTATACATGGAATTGGCACTGTATTTATCCTGCTGTGGGTTTCTGGGGTATTATACATGGAATTGGCACTGTATTTATCCTGCTGTGGGTTCTGGGTATTATACATGGAATTGGCACTGTATTATCCTGCTGTGGGTTCTGGGGTAATATACATGGAAATTGGCACTGTATTTATCCTGCTGTGGGTTCTGGGTATTATACATGGAATTGGCACTGTATTTATCCTGCTTGTGGGTTCTGGGGTATTATACATGGAATTGGCCCTGTATTTATCCTGCTTGGGTTCTGGGGTATTATACATGGAATTGGCACTGTATTTATTCCTGCTGTGGGTTCTGGGGATTATACATGGAATTGGCACTGTATTTATCCTGCTGTGGTTTCTGGGTATTATACATGGCCCTGTATTTATCCTGCTGTGGGGTTCTGGGGTAATACATGAATTGCACTGTATTTATCCTGCTGTGGGTCTGGGTAATATACATGGAATTGCCTGTATATCCTGCTGTGGTTCTGGGGTATTATACATGGAATTGGCCCTGTATTTATCTGCTGCTGGGTTTCTGGGGTATTATACATGGAATTGGCACTGTATGTATCCTGCCGTGGGTTCTGGGGTATTATACATGGAATTGGCACTGTATTTATCCTACTGTGGGTTCTGGGGTATTATACATGGAATTGGCACTGTATTTATCCTACTGTGGTTCTGGGTATTATACATGGAATTGGCACTGTATTTATCCTGCTGTGGGTTCTGGGGTATTATACATGGAATTGGCACTGTATTTTATCCTGCTGTGGGTTCTGGGGTTATATCAGGCCCGGATTTGTGGCGAGGCCACAAAGCCCGGGGCCTAGGGCGGCAAAAATTTAGGGGCGGCATGCCGCCCCGCCGCAATAAAAATGTGTAAGTTTGCCTCCCTTACGGAGCAACGGGACCTCTCCCCACTGCTCCGTATCGGACTTTAAATGCTTGCGCATGCGCGCTCGCAACCAGGGTGGTGGTTCAGAGTTTGCGCATGCGCACACGGGGCGGTGGTTCCGCGTTCGCGCATGCGCACATGGGGCGGTGGTTCCGCATTCGCGCATGCGCACACGGGGGGGGGGGGCTTAGGGGCGACCAACGGGGGTGGCCTAGGGGCGCCGAAAGGACGAATCCGGCGCTGGTATTATACATGGAATTGGCACTGTATTTATCCTGCCGTGGGTTCTGGGTATTATACATGGAATTGGCACTGTATTTATCCTGCCGTGGGTTCTGGGGTATTATACATGGAATTGGCACTGTATTTATCCTACTGTGGGTTCTGGGGTATTATACATGGAATTGGCCTCGTATTTATCCTGCTGTGGGTTCTGGGGTATTATACATGGAATTGGCACTGTATTTATCCTGCTGTGGGTTCTGGGGTATTATACATGGAATTGGCACTGTATTTATCCGCTGTGGGTTCTGGGGTATTATACATGGAATTGGCACTGTATTTATCCTGCTGTGGGTTCTGGGGTATTATACATGGAATTGGCACTGTATTATCCTGCTGTGGGTTCTGGGGTATTATACATGGAATTGGCACTGTATTTATCCGCGTGGGTTCTGGGGTTTACAGGAATTGCACTGATTTATCCTGCTGGGTTTGGGTATTATACATGGAATTGGCACTGTATTTATCCTGCTGTGGGTTCTGGGGTATTATACATGGAATTGGCAGCTGTATTTATCCTGCCGTGGGTTCTGGGGTATTATACATGGAATTGGCCCTGTATTTATCCTACTGTGGGTTCTGGGGTATTATACATGGAATTGGCCCTGTATTTATCCTGCTGTGGGTTCTGGGGTATTATACATGGAATTGGCACTGTATTTATCCTGCTGTGGGTTCTGGGGTATATATACATGGAATTGGCACTGTATTTTATCCCGCTGTGGGTTCTGGGGTATTATACATGGAATTGCACTGTATTTATCCTGCTGTGGGTTCTGGGGTATTATACATGGAATTGGCACTGTATTTTCCTGCTGTGGTTCTGGGGTATTATACATGGAATTGGCACTGTATTTATCCGCTGTGGGTTCTGGGTATTATACATGGAATTGGCACTGTATTTATCCTGCTGTGGGTTCTGGGGTATTATACATGGAATTGGCCCTGTATTTATCCTGCTGTGGGTTCTGGGTATTATTACATGGAATTGGCACTGTATTTATCCTGCTGTGGGTTCTGGGGTATTATACATGGAATTGGGCACTGTATTTATCCGCTGTGGGTTCTGGGGTATTATACATGGAATTGGCACTGTATTTATCCCGCTGTGGGTTCTGGGTATTATACATGGAATTGGCCCTGTATTTATCCTGCTGTGGGTTCTGGGGTATTAACATGGAATTGGCACTGTATTTATCCTGCTGTGGGTTCTGGGTATTATACATGGAATTGCACTGTATTTATCCTGCTGTGGGTTCTGGGGTATTATACATGGAATTGGCCCTGTATTTATCCTGCTGTGGTTCTGGGGTATTATACATGGGAATTGGCACTGATGTATCCTGCGTGGGTTCTGGGTATGATACATGGAATTGGCACTGTATTTATCCACTGTGGGTTCTGGGGTAATTATACATGGAATGGCACTGTATTTATCCTACTGTGGGTTCTGGGGTTTATACAGGAATGGCACTGTATTTATCCTAGCTGTGGGTTCTGGGTATTATACATGGAATTGGCACTGTATTTATCCTGCCGTGGCGTTCTGGGGGTATTATACATGGAATTGGCACTGTATTTATCCTGCCGTGGGTTCTGGGGTATTTATACATGGAATTGCACTGTATTTATGCCGTGGGTTCTGGGGTATTATACATGGAATTGGCACTGTATTTATCCTACTGTGGGTTCTGGGTATTATACATGGAATTGGCCCTGTATTATCCTGCTGTGGGTTCTGGGGTATTTTACATGGAATTGGCACTGTATTTATCCTGCTGTGGGTTCTGGGTATTATACATGGAATTGGCACTGTATTTATCCCGCTGTGGGTTCTGGGTATTATACATGGAATTGGCACTGTATTATCCTGCTGTGGGTTCTGGGTATTATACATGGAATTGGCACTGTATTTATCCTGCTGTGGGTTCTGGGTATTATACATGGAATTGGCACTGTATTTATCCTGCTGTGGTTCTGGGTATTATACATGGAATTGGCACTGTATTTATCCTGCTGTGGGTTCTGGGGTATTATACATGGAATTGGCACTGTATTATCCTGCCGTGGGTTCTGGGGTATTATACATGGAATTGGCCCTGTATTTATCCTACTGTGGTTCTGGGGTATTATACATGGAATTGGCCCTGTATTTATCCTGCTGTGGGCTTCGGGCGTATATACATGGAATTGGCCACTGTATTTATCCTGCTGTGGGTTCTGGGGTATTATACATGGAATTGGGCACTGTATTTTCCCTGCTGTGGGGTTCTGGGGTATTATAATGGAATTGAGCACTCGTATTTATCCTGCTGTGGCCGTCTGGGGATTTATCCTCGGGTCTGGGACCACCGGCCTGGGAAACCGTATATACATGAATTGGCCACTTATTTATCCTGCTGTGGGTTCTGGGGTATTATACATGGAGTTGGCACTGTGGTTGAAAAAAGAGTTTATCAAGTTCAACCCTTCCAAGTAAACCCAGCACCCACAACCTATACTTACCAATCTATCCACTCACATAAATAAACTATATACACCTCGCAAGCGCCTCTTTTCCAGAGAAAACAACCCCAACCCTGACAGTCTAACCTCGTAGTTTAACCCTTCCATCCCCTTTACCAGTTTAGTTGCAGTCTCTGCATTCTCTCCAGCTCAGTAATATCTTTCTTAAGGACTGGAGCCCAAAACTGCCCCAAGGGGCAAAATTATGTTCTCATCCCTTGAGTCAATGCCCTTTTTATACAAGACAGCACTTTATTTGCTTTAGTAGCCGCAGAATGACACTGCCTGGAATTAGACAACTTGTGATCTACAAAAACCCCCAGATCCTTCTCCATTAAGGATCCCCCCAACACACTACCATTCAGTAGATAGTTTGCGTTTATATTATTCCTACCAAAGGGCAGAACTTTGCACTTATCAACATTGAACCTCATTTTCCAGTTTGCTGCCCAGTTTCCCAGTTTAGCCAAATCGCTCTGCAAAGCGGCAGCATCCTGCATGGAACTTATAGTTTTGCATCCCTGGGATGAATCCCATCCGGCCCTGGACCTTTGTTTACCTTTACATGTTCAAGTCTCTTTTGAATCCCCTCCTGAGTGACCCATGCGTTAGTAGTTATATTACTAGAGTTGCTGAACAGCAATTATTATTACATTACAGTATTATAAAGGGAATATTCTCCCTGCATTGATAATTTCACACAGGGGCATTAGTAGGTTCATTGTTACCCACAGGCTAATTTCCTATATTAGTACCAGCTACTAATCTCCCCGGTGACAGAAACCTAATGACACGACTAACAGCTGTATAAAAATATATAAAGTGTCTATATCAGGATAAATGACCCATAGAACAGTGGCAGGTTAAGTAGGCTCGCCATCTAGTGGCAGGTAGAAGAACTGACGGTAAAACTACCAATTAATCTGCAATTACCCCACAGTATCTCCCCACAAAGTTTGCTCTGGATTTTGAAATGGAACAATTTCCCTGATTTTTCAATAAGGCCTTTATTTAACATGAAATTTTAAAAAATGATATTGACTCCTGGCTGCCTGTTGCAGCCTGCCCTAGTCATGCTCCTAACCCCTGGCGCAAGTGATGGGGGGGGGGGGGGGGCTACCACACTAGCTAATGAGGGAACCTCATCCCCTATGGCATAATAATAGAAGGAGCAAACCCTGTGGTAGTGGAGGGCTGGGAAGGATCAGAGCTCCATGCCTGGCAGTGGGATCTTGGGTCATGCATGGGGAAGAGGGGGGGCAAAAATAATTTTTAATGGGGGCCTGGGGAGGTTTTTTTTTACATCTCTTCTCCTACCTGACTTTCACTAAGTGCCCCCCTAACCTAAGAGTTTTACTGAGGCCCCCCTTGCACCCTTGGCTCCTAGCACCATCCACCATGAATGGAGCTGAATAAGCCCTAAACCCGGGCCCCCCTCTCTTTTGTAGCCCAGAGCAAATCACCTGACACTCCTGGGCAAATAGGGAACTCTCAACTTAACCAGGGAATGCCCAGCCTGGATGGTGAACTTGCCTTCCTACCCATCAGCCTACAGATGCCGCCCAGGAGACAGGCCTATACCTGGCACAGGTTGGCGGGTTATAAACCCAGACATAGGTGAGTGCATGATGATGTCATCGTGTGATGGTGTTTCTGGCCTTGTGATGATGTCAGGGGTGGGGTTGTTGCTAGGGTTGCCACCTTTCCCCCTGCCAAAAATTGGGCGGGTTGGCATCACAGGGCAGGACAGTGACTTCAGGACAGTTTTGCCAAAACCGAACGCGTGGCAGCCCTTGTTATTTCACAGAAGTTTAAGTTTTTTCGCTGCGCTCTTTGACCTAAGTAAATTACGATTTGGTTCGGTATTCGACCGAATCCGGGTTCAACCAAACCTGAAAACAGTGGGTTTGGTGCATCCCTAATGTGTATATAATAGGGATCCTAGATTCAGGGGTGTAACTACAGAGGAAGTAGACTTTGCAGTCAGGGTTGGACTTGGGGGGTACAGGGCCCACCGGGACTTCTGCACCCCCAAATGGCCCCCACCGCCTTCACCTCCCCCCCGCAGAGGCCCCCAACACCCTACAACCCACTCGGGGGAGGGAGACGGCGGATCGCGGGAGCGTACAGGGGGGGATCGAATCTGGGCTGCCGGGGTATCAGGAAAAAACCCCCGAGGCCCAGAGTCGATCCCCCCCAGGACGCTCCCCCGATCCGCCGTCTCTCTCCCCCAAGGGGGTCGGAGGGTGTTGGGGGCCTCTGCGGGGGGGAGGTGAAGTTGGTGGGGGCCCAGTCCGGCGCTGCTTGCACTTGCAGGGGGGCCCAGTAAGGGTGATGAATGAGTAACAATGTTTTGGGGCCCTATATTTAATTTGCCACGGGGCCCAGTAACTTCTAGTTACACCACTGCCTAGATTGTTAGCTCAACGGGGCAGGGAGTGATACGAAGGAACTCTATACATGGAGAAAATGCTGCAGGGGGTGCAGACTGGGGGCCTTGGGTGATAACATTAACCTTGTGGGCACACTGATGGGACCAATCGGCCTCACTGAGATAGCGGGGTGTATTTTGGTTGGACTTGCACCCCCAAAGTCAGATTTAAACAGAGCATCACCCTCAAATGCATTCATTGCGACGAATGGGTTAATGTATAATCAGAACACAAACCGTGTTTCTATTCACTTATCTTCGCACGAGTTATAAAATCAAAGTGGAACTGCTGCGCACACTGAGCCATTGTCCCCTGCCTGCGTCACCCTGCCTGCCCGCTGCCCATAAACACACAACTATTTCCCTGGTTATAATGTAAAATAGACTAAAGTTCTGCATCATGAAAGCAAATGGAATTCTGTTTGTCCTTTGTACTGCACTATGGGTCGTTATGCCAAGTGATATGGTTAGGTTTACTTCTCCTGTACTGTTTTATTATTACAGAGAAAAGGGAATCATTTAACCATTAAATAAACCCAATAGGGCTGTTCTGCCCCAATAAGGGGTAATTATATCTTAGTTGGGATCAAGTACAGGTACTGTTTTATTATTACAGAGAAAAGGGAATCATTTAACCATGAAATAAACCCAATAGGGCTGTTCTGCCCCCAATAAGGGGTAATTATATCTTAGTTGGGATCAAGTACAGGTACTGTTTTATTATTACAGAGAAAAGGGAATCATTTAACCATTAAATAAACCCAATAGGGCTGTTCTGCCCCAATAAGGGGTAATTATATCTTAGTTGGGATCAAGTACAGGTACTGTTTTATTATTACAGAGAAAAGGGAATCATTTAACCATTAAATAAACCCAATAGGGCTGTTCTGCCCCAATAAGGGGTAATTATATCTTAGTTGGGATCAAGTACAGGTACTGTTTTATTATTACAGAGAAAAGGGAATCATTTAACCATTAAATAAACCCAATAGGACTGTTCTGCCCCCAATAAGGGGTAATTATATCTTAGTTGGGATCAAGTACAGGTACTGTTTTATTATTACAGAGAAAAGGGAATCATTTAACCATGAAATAAACCCAATAGGGCTGTTCTGCCCCCAATAAGGGGTAATTATATCTTAGTTGAGATCAAGTACAGGTACTGTTTTATTATTACAGAAAAAAAAGGAATCAGTTATAAAATTCTGAATTATTTAATTAAAATGGAGTCTATGGGAGACTGGCTTTCCATAATTTGGAGCTTTCTGGATAACGGGTGTCCGGATAAGGGATCCCATACCTGTACCTATCTTCCTATTCATATTCTAGTATCTCTAGCAGCCTGGCTGCTAGGGTAATTTAGACCATAGCAACCAGATGCTGAAATGCCAAATGCCTGCAACCGGGGTAGTTGCACGGAACCTTTATACCAGCGGTTCTCAACCTGGGTCGGGGGCCCCTTTGGGGGTCGAATGACCCTTTCACAGGGGTCGCCTAAGACCATTGGAAAACACATATTTCCGATGGGCTTAGGAATAATTTTATGGTTGGGGGTCACCACAACATGAGGAACTGTATTAAAGGGTCGCGGCATTAGGAAGGTTGAGAACCGCTGCTTTATACCTATATGGTGTATATAGTTAATGTTACAGGTTTTTCCAGCACATTCCACAGCTCTGAAATAATTTCAGAAGTAAACAAAAATTAAGCCCAATTGGCTGACACTGTCCCTCACACCCACACAACCCTATTATTATCAATGGGGGCAGATTATCCAGGATTGAGCCGTATAGTTGGCAAGCAGTCAAGCCGATCCCCCCAGATCTCTCACACATTATTCACACCTCCCTCAGCCCGCACAGTAGGGTTAAAAAGGTAAAGGTAAAAACTACATTTCCCAGCCACAGTATAAACTCCTTGGTCTATTGGGAATTGTAGTCTTTTACACCTGGAACGACTAGATCAGTAGGGAGACTGAAACTACATATCCCAGAGGCACTTGCGCATGTGGCTTTCTTGCGCTGTCCCCAGTGGCTGCTGTTGGTATTGCAGATACGGTGAGTGCAGGGGGACGGGCAGTCGGGCAGGAACTGGCAGGTAAGGCAGGACGGGGAGTTCTGGGGGTCTCGGTTGTTCGGGGGGGCTGCAACCGGGGTAGCGGTGCCTTTTCTATTGCTGGAATGTACTTTGCCTGTCGGGGAGGGGCTGGTGGGTGCGGTCTGGGGCAAAAGCTGCGCCCATTCACACAGCCTGGGGGCACCTAGCTGCCAGACACAGGGCTGGGTGTGACGGCCTCAGGGGATGCTGGGAATTGTAGTTCTACCAAATAGGGAACTTTCCCCTTGTTTCTGTTCTGAGGTTTAGTTGCTGATGGTTTAACCCTTTAGGCGCCACAAGGAGTGGTATGAGCAGTGAGCCCGGTGCCCGGGGGTTCTGTGGGATGCTGCCCGCTGTGTTATAGACTGAATTGGGCTTCATTTTTTTCTGCCTCTGTCCAACAAATTTGGGGTCACTGACCCTAGCAACCAGCCATCTGCTGAAATAACACTGCGAGAGCTGCTGAGCAAAGAGATAAATACCTGAAAAACCACAAAAATAACCACATTGTCTTAGTATCAATATCTACATCGTACGTAAAGCTCATTGATAGGTGCACTGCCTCTAAGCCTTCCAGTTGTCTCCACTGAGCTCCACAGCTTAGTCCTACATTTCCCAGCATCCCCTGCCAAGCCAAACCAAGTAGTATTTCAACCCAACAGGGGTAGGGGCTGTATCTGTGGGATATTGTGTATAGTAATACAAGGGGGAGTCAGGGGAAAGGGTTGTGAGTGTGATAAAGTGTAGAGTAAGGCAAGTGTGTATAGGGGCCGTAACTGTAGGGGTGTAAGGGGCCGTAACTGTAGGATAGTGTGTATAGGGGGGCAAGGGGCGGTAACTGTAGGATAGTGTGTATAGGGGGGCAAGGGGCCGTAACTGTAGGATAGTGTGTATAGGGGGGGCAAGGGGCCGTAACTGTAGGATAGTGTGTATAGGGGGGCAAGGGGCCGTAACTGTAGGATAGTGTGTATAGGGGGGCAAGGGGCCGTAACTGTAGGATAGTGTGTATAGGGGGGCAAGGGGCCGTAACTGTAGGATAGTGTGTATAGGGGGGCAAGGGGCCGTAACTGTAGGATAGTGTGTATAGGGGGGCAAGGGGCCGTAACTGTAGGATAGCGTGTATAGGGGGGCAAGGGGCCGTAACTGTAGGATAGCGTGTATAGGGGGGCAAGGGGCCGTAACTGTAGGATAGTGTGTATAGGGGGGCAAGGGGCTGTAACTCTCTCGCGTTGCTATATACTCTCTCCCACAGTTACAGTCTCATCCCCTAATTCTCAAGGGGAAGTTCAACTTCTCTGTTTTCTAAAGCCCAAGAGAAGAATTTCTAGAATTTCTCTAGAAATAACTTGTTCCTCCCAACCCTCCGTGACGTCGGGCTGTATCTCAGGCTGTAACAGGTCCCTGTGCCTCGGTGTGACCCCTTCCTGTCAGTAAGTCATGTATATTCCCTTATTCCCTGACTCATCACATTCCGACTCACTAACCAGCAGAAGGGCCGCTGATCCTGTGTCATCTGGCCCCGCCCACCTGGGTGGGTAGTCACGTCGCCGCTTGCATTGACTTGCTGTATAGTCATACCTATATATACATGGAACTGCTATTAAAAGCTCTGTTAATCTGCTACATTGTTTCGGGAGTCAGAACCAGCAGTGTATTTTTGGTACTGGAACACATTTGAAGCACTGTATGGGGCTCTGCAGGGCTGCCGTCAGAGGGAAACGACAATCAGGGGCCCCAAGAGGGCCAATGGGGGTGGGGCTTGTGAAGGGAAGGCGGGCTTAGTTGGACCAAGGGCATTGGTATAATTAGGATCAGAGGTGTGGCTATGTGTGCAAGAGGTGATTGGTGGACTAATAATTGGGGGGAATGTGCTGTTAATTAGTAGTACAGGTATTGGACCCCTTATCTTGATACCCATTATCCAGAAAGCTCTGAATATAATTACCCCTTATTGGGGGCAGAACAGCCCTATTGGGTTTATTTCATGGTTAAATGATTCCCTTTTCTCTGTAATAATAAAACAGTACCTGTACTTGATCCCAACTAAGATATAATTACCCCTTATTGGGGGCAGAACAGCCCTATTGGGTTTATTTAATGGTTAAATGATTCCCTTTTCTCTGTAATAATAAAACAGTACCTGTACTTGATCCAACTAAGATATAATTACCCCTTATTGGGGGGCAGAACAGCCCTATTGGGTTTATTTCATGGTTAAATGATTCCCTTTTCTCTGTAATAATAAAACAGTACCTGTACTTGATCCCAACTAAGATATAATTACCCCTTATTGGGGCAGAACAGCCCTATTGGGTTTATTTAATGGTTAAATGATTCCCTTTTCTCTGTAATAATAAAACAGTACCTGTACTTGATCCCAACTAAGATATAATTACCCCTTATTGGGGCAGAACAGCCCTATTGGATTTATTTCATGGTTAAATGATTCCCTTTTCTCTGTAATAATAAAACAGTACCTGTACTTGATCCCAACTAAGATATAATTACCCCTTATTGGGGGCAGAACAGCCCTATTGGGGTTATTTAATGTTTAAATGATTCCCTTTTCTCTGTAATAATAAAACAGTACCTGTACTTGATCCCAACTAAGATATAATTACCCCTTATTGGGGCAGAACAGTTCCACTGGGTTTACTGTATTACTGTTTAAATAATGTTTTTAGCAGACTTTAGGTAGGAGATCCAAATTATGGAAAGACCCCTTATCCGGAAAACCCCAGGTCCCTAGCATTCTGGATATTGGGTCCCATACCTGTATAGGGCCCTGGGATGAGCACCAGAAAGCATTTTCAGGCAAAAAAGAGACTTTAAAAATTAATAATAAATAATCAAGACCAACTGAAATGTTGCCTAGGAGAGGCCCAGCTATTACATCCTGATGCTGGTGTATCATTCTCACACTGTATATATCTTTCTTATTTATACACCCCCTCCTATGTGTATCATGCCTTAAAGCCCCCCCCTTAAATATAATATCAGATACTGCGCGTTAGAGGCGCAAATACATTGTTTAATCTCAGATCTGTCTGATCCGCCGCCCACTCTCTCTCCTGCAGGAGATGCTTTTAATAGCAAATATTATGGCAGTCTGACAGGCAGCAGTGTATACAGCAACTCCCCGCTGCACCCCCAGCGCCTCCGTCTGAAAGCTTTAACCATTGCACCGCCATGAGAAGGGGACAGACACAGTTACACATAACTATAAACCCAGTGAGAATGAGGAATGAATGGATATTGGGGAGTTGTATCAGGAGTCAGAACCAGCAGTGCAGGGAAGGGAAAGGGACAGACACAGTGACAGTTACACATAACTATAAACCCAGTGAGAATGAGGGATGAATGGATATTGGGGAGTTGTATCAGGAGTCAGAACCAGCAGTGCAGGGAAGGGAAAGGGACAGACACAGTGACAGTTACACATAACTATAAACCCAGTGAGAATGAGGGATGAATGGATATTGGGGAGTTGTATCAGGAGTCAGAACCAGCAGTGCAGGGAAAGGGACAGACACAGTGACAGTTACACATAACTATAAACCCAGTGAGAATGAGGAATGAATGGGTATTGGGGAGTTGTATCAGGAGTCAGAACCAGCAGAGAAGGGAAAGGGACAGACACAGTGACAGTTACACATAACTATAAACCCAGTGAGAATGAGGAATGAATGGGTATTGGGGAGTTGTATCAGGAGTCAGAACCAGCAGTGCAGGGAAGGGAAAGGGACAGACACAGTGACAGTTACACATAACTATAAACCCAGTGAGAATGAGGAATGACTGGGTATTGGGGAGTTGTATCAGGAGTCAGAACCAGCAGTGCAGAGAAGGGAAAGGGACACACATATATATGTATATATAGCATTGGGCTGGCGGAAGTGGTACAGTGTTGGGAAGCCTTATGCTTAATGATAACAAAAAGACTCATTTGATTACAAACACTGTTTATCTATGGCCCCCTGGTCACACCCCCTTGCTGCAGCCTATCTGCACTGGGCCACTCCAGTCATTGCTCATCTCTTCCTTTCTTTTCTATCTGCCCACAGTGCACTGACAGTCGGACATTTGCTTTGCCTCTGATCACTGGGAGACTTGGCTGCGTGACTTGGAGAGAGGAGAACCATGGGGGAGTCCTGGTTATGGGGTCTGGATGGGTGCACGGTGACCCTCACTCTTGTTGCAGGGTTCCTGGGTCTTCTCTACTGGTGAGTACTGAGATTACACTGTACCCATGGATCTACTGGGAAACCTGTCAATCTAACTGGCCTTCAGGCTGGGCCCCCTTAGCCCATAACAAGGTTACAGATATATAGAAACATTGGGGTAACAGTCACCCCGCTATAGTTCCAGGGGTACCCAGGGCACAAATAAGCACTCACCCCAAATCCCCCCCTAACTGGCCTTCAGGCTGGGCCCCCTTAGCCCATAACAAGGTTACAGATATATAGAAACATTGGGGTAACAGTCACCCCGCTATAGTTCCAGAGGTACCCAGGGCACAAATAAGCACTCACCCCAAATCCCCCCCTAACTGGCCTTCAGGCTGGGCCCCCTTAGCCCATAACAAGGTTACAGATATATAGAAACATTGGGGTAACAGTCACCCCGCTATAGTTCCAGGGGTACCCAGGGCACAAATAAGCACTCACCCCAAATCCCCCCCTAACTGGCCTTCAGGCTGGGCCCCCTTAGCCCCTAACAAGGTTACAGATATATAGAAACATTGGGGTAACAGTCACCCTGCTATAGTTCCAGGGGTACCCAGGGCACAAATAAGCACTCACCCCAAATCCCCCCTAACTGGCCTTCAGGCTGGGCCCCCTTAGCCCATAACAAGGTTACAGATATATAGAAACATTGGGGTAACAGTCACCCCGCTATAGTTCCAGGGGTACCCAGGGCACAAATAAGCACTCACCCCAAATCCCCCCCTAACTGGCCTTCAGGCTGGGCCCCCTTAGCCCATAACAAGGTTACAGATATATAGAAACATTGGGGTAACAGTCACCCTGCTATAGTTCCAGGGGTACCCAGGACAGAGATGAGAATGTGCCCCAAACCCTAGAGGCATTATGGTATTTTAGTACAAACTCATCCTGAACCCGGGCTACGCCCCATTAAAGGCAGTGTGCCAGTATGACATTAAAGGCAGTGCCATGAGAGGGCTCAGTGCCAGTGGAGCTCATGTTGGCAGATTCCATGATAGATTAGTTTTATTTCTTGGGATAAACAGATTAATAAAGGTTCTATGATTAAGCAGAGGAATGTTGATTTAATGGGGCGCCCAGTTTCTATGTTATTCAGATTCCCATCTCACCCAGTTGCTGTGATGCTTTGGCAGCAGCGGAGGTTTCGGTTGTGCTTGTGTAGGTGGGGAAAAAAGTTCTGTCACCCGAAATAAATTTTTTGGAAGTGCTTAAGCGGCAGTTATTTACAGATGGCCAATTCTGTTTATACAGTGTCACATAAACAAGGGGGGGAGAGACATCAGCACAGCCCTGCACAGTGCATTTCCCATAAGTCCCTATATAAGGGGGAATGTTGGGGGGATACACCTAATGTGGGGGCACAGTGCATTTCCCATAAGCCCCTATATAAAGGGGAATGTTGGGGGGAGACACCTAATGTGGGGGCAGAGATATCAGAATAGCCCTGCACAGTGCATTTCCCATAAGTCTTTATATAAAGGGTAATGTTGGGGTGTATATACCAAAATGTGGGGGCAAAGATATCAGCACAGCCCTGCACAGTGCATTTCCTATAAGTCCCTATATAAAGGGGAATGTTGGGGGGATACACCTAATGTGGGGGGCACAGTACATTTCCCATAAGTCCCTATATAAAGGGGAATGTTGGGGGGATACACCTAATGTGGGGGGCACAGTACATTTCCCATAAGCCCCTATATAAAGGGGAATGTTGGGGGGATACACCTAATGTGGGGGGCACAGTACATTTCCCATAAGTCCCTATATAAAGGGGAATGTTGGGGGATACACCTAATGTGGGGGGGGGGGGGGAAACAGTACATTTCCCATAAGTCCCTATATAAAGGGGAATGTTGGGGGACACACGTAATGTGGGGGACACAGTGCATTTCCCATAAGCCCCTATATAAAGGGGAATGTTGGGGGGATACACCTAATGTGGGGGGGGGGGGGGGAAACAGTACATTTCCCATAAGTCCCTATATAAAGGGGAATGTTGGGGGACACACGTAATGTGGGGGGCACAGTGCATTTCCCATAAGCCCCTATATAAAGGTACACCTTCAGGCTAACTTTTAGTATGTTATAGAATAGTTTTGTTATAGTTTTTAATTACAATTAATAACAATTATTTGTCTTCTTCTTCTTCAGCCTTCAAATGGGGGTCACTGACCCCGGCAACCAAAAACCTATTGCTCTGGGAGGCTCCAGTTTTATTGTTATTTTTGCTGCTTATCTTCCTGTTCAGCCCCTCTCCTACTCATATTCCAGTCTATCTCTCAAGCATTGTGTGAGGGATATAGAGCTTATCTCTGTGTTGTTTCCTTCTGAATAAGCTCCAGAGCCGTGCCCGCCAGTGGCCAGCTTCTATTTATACGGGCCATGGCTAAACATAGCCACAGTTAGACTCGTGGGCCAACTCTCCTTTGTCATATCTGCCCTTCACACTGCGCTTCCGACTGTCAAGTAGAACTGCAATTCATTACTATGGGAATAGGGGGAACGCCTTGCCTATCCGCATGGTTTTTAAGTTGGGATACTGGTAGCCGAGACTGGGGCTAATGGTTATTATTCAGCAGCCGTGGGTTGAGCCATATTCATTCAGGGGGGTTGTAAATCCCTGGGAATCAGTTAACCCATGCATTGCTGTATATGTGAATGGATAAAACAACAGCACATGTTTAAAGAAGCGTTTTTTGGGCACCATGTGTGCATACGTTTGAGGGATGGAGCCGTCAACATTGTGCCCCGCGGTGTCATTTTCAGCTCAGTAGGATGGACGGTTAATTGCCCCTTCATGCATGCTGTGCCAGTTTAAATATATTGATTAATGCCAGTTTTGTCACTTTGCAGGTACTCTGTGTCTGCATTCTGGCAGCTGGAGAAAGCTGGGATAAAGCACCCGAAGCCTCTGCCGTTCATTGGTAACATCATGCTCTTCCAAAAGGTAAGTGTCTGCCAGCACTTCTGTGTTAGAGATAAGGGAGCTGAGCTTGACGGACTGTTAAGGTGGATTGTAGCTGCCAATATTGGTCCCTTAAGGCGGCCATACACGTAAAGATCCGCTCGCCTCACCAAGCGAGCGGATCTTCTCCCGATATCCCCACCTACGAGTGGACGATATTGGGGGAATTTAGGCTAATTCGGCCCTGGGGCCAAACGATCGAGTTATAACGTCTGGAATAGGCGCAGTCGGTTCGGGGACCACATCAACAAGCCAATGCGGTCCCCGATCTGACAAAATTTTTTAACCTGCCCGATCGATATCTGCCCAATTTCAGGCCAGTCGTTAGTGCCCCTACACGGGCCGATAAGCTGCCGAATCGGTCCAAGGGGCCCATATCGGCAGCTAGAATCCTCCTGTGTATGGGGACCTTTAGCCTGATTCGCCAGCTTATCGGCCTGTGTAGGGTTAGCAACAACGGGCCTGCCCGACCAACATCTGGCCTGAAGTCGGGCAGATATTGATCGGGCAGGTTAAAAAATTTAGTTGGATTGGGGCCGCATCGGCTCGTTGATGAGGTCCCCGAACTGACTGCCCCATTGCCACCATTATAATTTGATCCTTTGGCCCTGGCCGAATAAGCCTAAATTCCCCCGATATCGCCCACCCGTAGGTGGGGGATATTGGAAGAAGATCCGCTCGCTTGGCGACCTCGCCAAGCAAGCGGATCTTATCGTGTATGGCCACTTTTAGGGTAAAATTTGGGGTAAATACATATTTGCTATCCTAGAACGAGGCTGAATGCCTGATACTAGCCTGTATCTGGAACCATTGGAATGAATAAACTGAGGAGGGCCCTATCGAAAGGTTGGTTGTCCAAGGACAAAATGTTGGCAACTGCCCCAAGGCCTCCCTCAACTTCCCTTGGCCAGAGTGTTGCCATCAGTACCTGCCCCGTGTATCTGGGGTTGGGCTGAACTAGACAGTCGATGTGATTTTGCCTTATGCACTCGATATTTTTTGCTGTTATTACTGAAGTGATTATTAGGGTTATCGCAACATTTGGAATTGATTCTCCATTGGATGCTAATAGTTAAAGAGGAAATAAGTGCAAAATAGGGGTTTAGTACAGTTGTCAGCTGAGATCACCTAGAATAATGCCTGCTGCCCCAGGGTTCTCTTTCCTGCTTTACTACTTTTTACTAAGATTAGAAACAGCTTTAATAATATCTTTATGTTTTTGTTTTTTTTTTTTGCTGTAGGGATTTTGGGAAGGGGACAGACATCTCCTGAAAACATATGGTCCCATTTGTGGGTAAGTCCCTCTTTCATGAAACATTTCCCCATGTAGTAAGGGTTTATCATCTCGGGTGCACATAATATTCCTTCTCTGTATATTTGTATTTATACATATGGGTAGGGGGTGCCATAGTGTTTCCCTTAGACAGTACAGTATGGGGGTACACCTTATTGTGTGCCCAGAACATTCCTTCTCTGTATATTTGTATTTATACATATGGGTAGGGGGTGCCATAGTGTTTCCCTTAGACAGTACAGTATGGGGGTACAGCTTATTGTGTGCCCAGAACATTCCCTCTCTGTATATTTGTATTTATACATATGGGTAGGGGGTGCCATAGTGTTTCCCTTAGACAGTACAGTATGGGGGTACAGCTTATTGTGTGCCCAGAACATTCCTTCTCTGTATATTTGTATTTATACATATGGGTAGGGGGTGCCATAGTGTTTCCCTTAGACAGTACAGTATGGGGGTACAGCTTATTGTGTGCCAGAACATTCATTCTCTGTATATTTGTATTTATACATATGGGTAGGAGGTGCCATAGTGTTTCCCTTAGACAGTACAGTATGGGGGTACAGCTTATTGTGTGCCCAGAACATTCCTCTCTGTATATTTGTATTTATACATATGGGTAGGGGGTGCCATAGTGTTTCCCTTAGACAGTACAGTATGGGGGTACAGCTTATTGTGTGCCCAGAACATTCCTTCTCTGTATATTTGTATTTATACATATGGGTAGGGGGGTGCCATAGTGTTTCCCTTAGACAGTACAGTATGGGGGTACAGCTTATTGTGTGCCCAGAACATTCATTCTCTGTATATTTGTATTTATACATATGGGTAGGAGGTGCCATAGTGTTTCCCTTAGACAGTACAGTATGGGGGTACAGCTTATTGTGTGCCCAGAACATTCCTTCTCTGTATATTTGTATTTATACATATGGGTAGGGGGTGCCATAGTGTTTCCCTTAGACAGTACAGTATGGGGGTACAGCTTATTGTGTGCCCAGAACATTCCTTCTCTGTATATTTGTATTTATACATATGGGTAGGGGGTGCCATAGTGTTTCCCTTAGACAGTACAGTATGGGGGTACAGCTTATTGTGTGCCCAGAACATTCCTTCTCTGTATAGTTGTATTTATACATATGGGTAGGAGGTACCATAGTGTTTCCCTTAGACAGTACAGTATGGGGGTACAGCTTATTGTGTGCCCAGAACATTCCTTTTCTTTATATTTGTATTTATACATATGGGTAGGAGGTACCATAGTGTTTCCCTTAGACAGTACAGTATGGGGGTACAGCTTATTGTGTGCCCAGAACATTCCTTCTCTGTATATTTGTATTTATACATATGGGTAGGGGGTGCCATAGTGTTTCCCTTAGACAGTACAGTATGGGGGTACAGCTTATTGTGTGCCCAGAACATTCCTTCTCTGTATATTTGTATTTATACATATGGGTAGGGGGTGCCATAGTGTTTCCCTTAGACAGTACAGTATGGGGGTACAGCTTATTGTGTGCCCAGAACATTCCTTCTCTGTATATTTGTATTTATACATATGGGTAGGAGGTACCATAGTGTTTCCCTTAGACAGTACAGTATGAGGGTACAGCTTATTGTGTGCCCAGAACATTCCTTCTCTGTATATTTGTATTTATACATATGGGTAGGGGGTACCATAGTGTTTCCCTTAGACAGTACAGTATGGGGGTACAGCTTATTGTGTGCCCAGAACATTCCTTCTCTGTATATTTGTATTTATACATATGGGTAGGAGGTGCCATAGTGTTTCCCTTAGACAGTACAGTATGGGGGTACAGCTTATTGTGTGCCCAGAACATTCCTTCTCTGTATATTTGTATTTATACATATGGGTAGGAGGTGCCATAGTGTTTCCCTTAGACAGTACAGTATGGGGGTACAGCTTATTGTGTGCCCAGAACATTCCTTCTCTGTATATTTGTATTTATACATATGGGTAGGGGGTGCCATAGTGTTTCCCTTAGACAGTACAGTATGGGGGTACAGCTTATTGTGTGCCCAGAACATTCCTTCTCTGTATATTTGTATTTATACATATGGGTAGGGGGTGCCATAGTGTTTCCCTTAGACAGTACAGTATGGGGGTACAGCTTATTGTGTGCCCAGAACATTCCTTCTCTGTATATTTATATTTATACATATGGGTAGGAGGTGCCATAGTGTTTCCCTTAGACAGTACAGTATGGGGGTACAGCTTATTGTGTGCCCAGAACATTCCTTCTCTGTATATTTGTATTTATACATATGGGTAGGGGGTGCCATAGTGTTTCCCTTAGACAGTACAGTATGGGGGTACAGCTTATTGTGTGCCCAGAACATTCCTTCTCTGTATATTTGTATTTATACATATGGGTAGGAGGTGCCATAGTGTTTCCCTTAGACAGTACAGTATGGGGGTACAGCTTATTGTGTGCCCAGAACATTCCTTCTCTGTATATTTGTATTTATACATATGGGTAGGAGGTGCCATAGTGTTTCCCTTAGACAGTACAGTATGGGGGTACAGCTTATTGTGTGCCCAGAACATTCCTTCTCTGTATATTTGTATTTATACATATGGGTAGGAGGTGCCATAGTGCACCTATAGTAAACAGGATAAATGTGCCTTGTTTATTGCAGATATTATATGGGACGGCGCCCAATGATTGTCATCGCTGAACCAGATGCCATTAAACAGGTTCTGCAGAAAGACTTTGTTAACTTCACTAACCGGATGGTAAGTAGTGGGGCTAAAGGGTAAATAAGAAAAAATGAACAGAGGAACCCCCTAAGCAAGGTTTTGGTTAATGCAGTGCCAAAACATTCAAAATGGCCCCCCATTGCCCATGCATGGTATTAGCCTGGAAAAATCTATCCTAAAATATCATTATTACTTTCACGCTCCGTAGGTGGCTCACTGCAAAGTTATTTCCTCCCTGTGCTTTTTCTGTACCAAATAAAGCAGCAGACTGTTCCAGAAGATAAGGTGGCCTTGTCTGCCCGCTGCGAGAACAGCAATAATCTGGAATCCACAGTACCGGGAATCAGGAGGCGCAGGCTGAGCGGCTCTGCGTAATTCTATTAGGTTTCAAATCAAAAGGGGTGGTGAACCCAATCATAACGCTGTCCCACTGCGCCCCCCCCCTAGTTCTGCTATAACGTAATTATAGATGCAAGAAAATCCACCAATGACTAAATATCTCATTATAAATGCAAGAGAAGTGACCAATGAGAATGCTGATTCCCAGCACTGTGTCGGCCATCTTGCTGGTACCTTACATATAGAGATAATGATGGCATTTTTCCCGTCATTATATGGCACAGGAATCAGACATGGGGATAAAGGGACAGACTTGTTCAGTGCTGGGAAACTGTGCTTATTGCTCCCAACTCCAATTGCAGGAACAGAGAACAGGGAGCCGGATTTACTCACATCAGCTGGGATTCTCATTGGGGGATTTCTTGCATTTTAATGCAGTTTTATTGTGCAATATTGCTTTAAGAATACAGCCCTGATGTTGCTGGACTACAGCTCCCAGCATGCCTCAGCCTTCATTATATGTTACATTATTCTGGGATTTGTAGTCCAGCCACAACTAAATACAATTAGTGCAGCGCAGCAGGGTTTACATCCCCTTTAAAGCAAAACAGAGGGGGCTGAGATGTCCCGACATATGGCAGTTGGTTGCTGTGTGCAGGCTGCTGTATTTATACACATATATGTTCTTGTAAATACACATGGGGGCCGACCTGCTGCTTCCGCTGCTGAGATAAAAATAGGTAAAATCCCCAGAATCCAGTGAATCCATTTTCCCCAGAAGTCAGACTGTTTGTGGAGTCGTTTTATCAAACTTAGTCGCAGGGTTAGAATAATAACCCTGGTGGGGGGGGGTTATATTATAACTTATATAAGCCGTAATGTCCCACATTTATTGAGGCAACAATAAGAACTTTTTACCTAAGTGGGAAAACATACCCTCTTTCATGGCAATTACTCTATTTTTGGGACCCAGGCATTTTTGGGGGGCGGGATTATTGTTGCCACCTTCCAGACTTGTTCTTACCAGCCAGGGCAGGGGGTGGGTCAATGGGGGGCGGGTCCATGACGTTAGGGGCAGAGCAGGGACATTAATGGGGCGGGTCCATGATGTTAGGGGCAGAGCAGAGACATTAATGGGGCGGGTCCATGATGTTAGGGGCAGAGCAGAGACATTAATGGGGTGGGTCCATGATGTTAGGGGCAGAGCAGAGACATTAATGGGGCGGGTCCATGATGTTAGGGGCAGAGCAGAGACATTAATGGGGCGGGTCCATGATGTTAGGGGCAGAGCAGTTACATTAATGGGGCGGGTCCGTGACGTTAGGGGCAGAGCAGAGACATTAATGGGGCGGATCCATGATGTTAGGGGCAGAGCAGTGACATTAATGGGGCGGGTCCATGACGTTAGGGGCAGAGCAGAGACATTAATGGGGTGGGTCCGTGACGTTAGGGGCAGAGCAGTGACATTAATGGGGCGGGTCCATGATGTTAGGGGCAGAGCAGTGACATTAATGGGGCGAGTCCATGATGTTAGGGGCAGAGCAGCGACATTAATGGGGCGGGTCCATGACGTTAGGGGCAGAGCAGAGACATTAATGGGGTGGGTCCGTGACGTTAGGGGCAGAGCAGTGACATTAATGGGGCGGGTCCATGATGTTAGGGGCAGAGCAGAGACATTAATGGGGCGGGTCCATGACGTTAGGGGCAGAGCAGTGACATTAATGGGGCGGGTCCATGATGTTAGGGGCAGAGCAGCGACATTAATGGGGCGGGTCCATGACGTTAGGGGCAGAGCAGAGACATTAATGGGGTGGGTCCATGACGTTAGGGGCAGAGCAGTGACATTAATGGGGCGGATCCATGATGTTAGGGGCAGAGCAGCGACATTAATGGGGCGGGTCCATGACGTTAGGGGCAGAGCAGAGACATTAATGGGGCGGGTCCATGACGTTAGGGGCAGAGCAGAGACATTAATGGGGCGGGTCCATGACGTTAGGGGCAGAGCAGTGACATTAATGGGGCGGATCCATGATGTTAGGGGCAGAGCAGCGACATTAATGGGGCGGATCCATGATGTTAGGGGCAGAGCAGTGACATTAATGGGGCGAGTCCATGACGTTAGGGGCTGAGCAGTGACATTAATGGGGCGGATCCATGATGTTAGGGGCAGAGCAGTGACATTAATGGGGCGAGTCCATGACGTTAGGGGCAGAGCAGTGACATTAATGGGGCGGATCCATGATGTTAGGGGCAGAGCAGTGACATTAATAGGGCGAGTCCATGACGTTAGGGGCAGAGCAGAGACATTAATGGGGCGGGTCCATGATGTTGGGGCAGAGCAGTGACATTAATGGGGCGGGTCCATGATGTTGGGGCAGAGCAGTGACATTAATGGGGTGGGGCATGATGTCAGTGGGCCGCTATTGAGGGGAAATAGTTTGAGGGCAGGTTAGAAAGGTAGGTGGGATAGGAGGCACGCTGGGGGCAGATCAGAAGTGAGCTTGGGGCAGAAGGCCAGGTATTATAATAAGGGATGCGCCGAACCCACCCCGACGGATTCTGCCGAACCCGAATCCTAATTAGCATTTACTAATTAGGATTGGGAAGGGTTAAAAATTGCTACGTGCTACGGAAATTTTTTCCCCCCTACCTTTTAACCCTTCAGAATACTGTGGATTTGGCCGATTCTTCAAAAAATGGCTGGATTCGGCCCGAATCCGGTATTCAGTGCATCCCTTATTATAATGTCATTGCTAGGGAGAAATTAACCAATGATTTTTCACTTTATACAACTGGCAATAAATTGGTCCAATAGGAAAAAAGTAAGGGCAAAGCGTGAATGTGATGATGTAAGCATATCGAAAGATTTTAGTGTGTCGGGTTCAAAATAGGCCACTCCCATCCCTTAAGAAAGCCAATCAGAGAGACAGGAGATGGACTGATTTAATCAGTAAAAAAGTAGCTTTTACTGTGGCCTTTTTGCTTTTTTTTATGAAAAAATAGATTTTCTGACACGCTGAGAGCACTGCTGGTGGTATAATAGGAAAAGTGTGGTTGCTTTTTGGTAACTTGCCCTGCACAGCAGGAACGGCCCTGATACGGGAGCACGTGCTTCAGTAACCTGTCGCCTTTATCCCTCCGAGCAGAGACTGAACTTGGTGACCAAGCCGATGAGTGACAGCCTGCTGTGCCTTAGGGACGACAAGTGGAAGCGCGTGCGCAGTGTGCTCACTCCCTCATTCAGCGCTGCACGAATGAAAGAGGTAACGCTGTTCCTGCTAGTGCCCCAACTTCTGCCAAAGTACATTTGTGTTTATTGTGGGAGCTTTTGTCCTGTGCACTTCCTCTGTAATGGTGCATTTCCTGTTTGTCCTGTGCACTTCCTCTGTAATGGTGCATTTCCTGTTTGTCCTGTGCACTTCCTCTGTAATGGTGCATTTCCTGTTTGTCCTGTGCACTTCCTCTGTAATGGTGCATTTCCTGTTTCTCCTGTGCACTTCCCCTGTAATGGTGCATTTCCTGTTTGTCCTGTGCACTTCCTCTGTAATGGTGCAATTCGTGTTTGTCCTGTGCACTTCCTCTGTAATGGTGCATTTCCTGTTTGTCCTGTGCACTTCCTCTGTAATGGTGCATTTCCTGTTTGTCCTGTGCACTTCCTCTGTAATGGTGCATTTCCTGTTTGTCCTGTGCACTTCCTCCGTGATGGTGTATTTCCTGTGCACTTCCTCTGTAATGGTGCATTTCCTGTTTGTCCTGTGCACTTCTTCTGTAATGGTGCATTTCCTGTTTGTCCTGTGCACTTCCTCTGTAATGGTGCAATTCGTGTTTGTCCTCTGTGGACTTCCTCTGTTATGGTGCATTTCCTGTTTGTCCTGTGCACTTCCTCTGTTATGGTGCATTTCCTGTTTGTCCTGTGCTATTCCTCTGTTACGGTGCATTTCCTGTTTGTCCTGTGCACTTCCCCTGTAATGGTGCATTTCCTGTTTGTCCTGTGCACTTCCTCTGTAATGGTGCATTTCCTGTTTGTCCTGTGCACTTCCTCCGTGATGGTGTATTTCCTGTGCACTTCCTCTGTAATGGTGCATTTCCTGTTTGTCCTGTGCACTTCTTCTGTAATGGTGCATTTCCTGTTTGTCCTGTGCACTTCCTCTGTAATGGTGCAATTCGTGTTTGTCCTCTGTGCACTTCCTCTGTTATGGTGCATTTCCTGTTTGTCCTGTGCTATTCCTCTGTTACGGTGCATTTCCTGTTTCTCCTGTGCACTTCCTCTGTAATGGTGCAATTCGTGTTTGTCCTGTGCACTTCCTCTGTAATGGTGCATTTCCTGTTTGTCCTGTGCACTTCCTCTGTAATGGTGCATTTCCTGTTTGTCCTGTGCACTTCCTCCGTGATGGTGTATTTCCTGTGCACTTCCTCTGTAATGGTGCATTTCCTGTTTGTCCTGTGCACTTCCTCCGTGATGGTGTATTTCCTGTGCACTTCCTCTGTAATGGTGCATTTCCTGTTTGTCCTGTGCACTTCCTCCGTGATGGTGTATTTCCTGTGCACTTCTTCTGTAATGGTGCATTTCCTGTTTGTCCTGTGCACTTCCTCTGTTACGGTGCATTTCCTGTTTGTTCTCTGTGCACTTCCTCTGTAATGGTGCATTTCCTGTTTGTCCTGTGCACTTCCTCTGTAATGGTGCATTTCCTGTTTGTCCTGTGCACTTCCCCTGTAATGGTGCATTTCCTGTTTGTCCTGTGCACTTCCCCTGTAATGGTGCATTTCCTGTTTGTCCTGTGCACTTCCTCTGTAATGGTGCATTTCCTGTTTGTCCTGTGCACTTCCTCTGTAATGGTGCATTTCCTGTTTGTCCTGTGCTATTCCTCTGTTACGGTGCATTTCCTGTTTGTCCTGTGCACTTCCCCTGTAATGGTGCATTTCCTGTTTGTCCTGTGCACTTCCTCTGTAATGGTGCATTTCCTGTTTGTCCTGTGCACTTCCTCCGTGATGGTGTATTTCCTGTGCACTTCCTCTGTAATGGTGCATTTCCTGTTTGTCCTGTGCACTTCTTCTGTAATGGTGCATTTCCTGTTTGTCCTGTGCACTTCCTCTGTTATGGTGCATTTCCTGTTTGTCCTGTGCTATTCCTCTGTTACGGTGCATTTCCTGTTTGTTCTCTGTGCACTTCCTCTGTAATGGTGCATTTCCTGTTTGTCCTGTGCACTTCCTCTGTAATGGTGCATTTCCTGTTTGTCCTGTGCACTTCCCCTGTAATGGTGCATTTCCTGTTTGTCCTGTGCACTTCCTCTGTAATGGTGCATTTCCTGTTTGTCCTGTGCACTTCCTCTGTAATGGTGCATTTCCTGTTTGTCCTGTGCACTTCCTCCGTGATGGTGTATTTCCTGTGCACTTCCTCTGTAATGGTGCATTTCCTGTTTGTCCTGTGCACTTCCTCTGTAATGGTGCATTTCCTGTTTGTCCTGTGCACTTCCTCTGTAATGGTGCAATTCGTGTTTGTCCTGTGCACTTCCTCTGTAATGGTGCATTTCCTGTTTGTCCTGTGCACTTCCTCTGTAATGGTGCATTTCCTGTTTGTCCTGTGCACTTCCCCTGTAATGGTGCATTTCCTGTTTGTCCTGTGCACTTCCTCTGTAATGGTGCATTTCCTGTTTGTCCTGTGCACTTCCTCCGTGATGGTGTATTTCCTGTGCACTTCCTCTGTAATGGTGCATTTCCTGTTTGTCCTGTGCACTTCCTCTGTAATGGTGCAATTCGTGTTTGTCCTGTGCACTTCCTCTGTAATGGTGCATTTCCTGTTTGTCCTGTGCACTTCCTCTGTAATGGTGCATTTCCTGTTTGTCCTGTGCACTTCCTCTGTAATGGTGCATTTCCTGTTTGTCCTGTGCACTTCCCCTGTAATGGTGCATTTCCTGTTTGTCCTGTGCACTTCCTCTGTAATGGTGCATTTCCTGTTTGTCCTGTGCACTTCCTCTGTAATGGTGCATTTCCTGTTTGTCCTGTGCACTTCCCCTGTAATGGTGCATTTCCTGTTTGTCCTGTGCACTTCCTCTGTAATGGTGCATTTCCTGTTTGTCCTGTGCACTTCCTCTGTAATGGTGCATTTCCTGTTTGTCCTGTGCACTTCCTCCGTGATGGTGTATTTCCTGTGCACTTCCTCTGTAATGGTGCATTTCCTGTTTGTCCTGTGCACTTCCTCTGTAATGGTGCAATTCGTGTTTGTCCTGTGCACTTCCTCTGTAATGGTGCATTTCCTGTTTGTCCTGTGCACTTCCTCTGTAATGGTGCATTTCCTGTTTGTCCTGTGCACTTCCCCTGTAATGGTGCATTTCCTGTTTGTCCTGTGCACTTCCTCTGTAATGGTGCATTTCCTGTTTGTCCTGTGCACTTCCTCTGTAATGGTGCATTTCCTGTTTGTCCTGTGCACTTCCTCCGTGATGGTGTATTTCCTGTGCACTTCCTCTGTAATGGTGCATTTCCTGTTTGTCCTGTGCACTTCTTCTGTAATGGTGCAATTCGTGTTTGTCCTGTGCACTTCCTCTGTAATGGTGCATTTCCTGTTTGTCCTGTGCACTTCCTCTGTAATGGTGCATTTCCTGTTTGTCCTGTGCACTTCCTCTGTAATGGTGCATTTCCTGTTTGTCCTGTGCACTTCCCCTGTAATGGTGCATTTCCTGTTTGTCCTGTGCACTTCCTCTGTAATGGTGCATTTCCTGTTTGTCCTGTGCACTTCCTCTGTAATGGTGCATTTCCTGTTTGTCCTGTGCACTTCCTCTGTAATGGTGCAATTCGTGTTTGTCCTGTGCACTTCCTCTGTAATGGTGCATTTCCTGTTTGTCCTGTGCACTTCCTCTGTAATGGTGCATTTCCTGTTTGTCCTGTGCACTTCCTCTGTAATGGTGCAATTCGTGTTTGTCCTGTGCACTTCCTCTGTAATGGTGCATTTCCTGTTTGTCCTGTGCACTTCCTCTGTAATGGTGCATTTCCTGTTTGTCCTGTGCACTTCCTCTGTAATGGTGCAATTCGTGTTTGTCCTGTGCACTTCCTCTGTAATGGTGCATTTCCTGTTTGTCCTGTGCACTTCCTCTGTAATGGTGCATTTCCTGTTTGTCCTGTGCACTTCCTCCGTGATGGTGCATTTCCTGTGCACTTCCTCCGTGATGGTGTATTTCCTGTGCACTTCCTCTGTAATGGTGCATTTCCTGTTTGTCCTGTGCACTTCCTCTGTAATGGTGCATTTCCTGTTTGTCCTGTGCACTTCTTCTGTAATGGTGCATTTCCTGTTTGTCCTGTGCACTTCCTCTGTAATGGTGCAATTCGTGTTTGTCCTCTGTGCACTTCCTCTGTAATGGTGCATTTCCTGTTTGTCCTGTGCTATTCCTCTGTTACGGTGCATTTCCTGTTTGTTCTCTGTGCACTTCCTCTGTTATGGTGCATTTCCTGTTTGTTCTCTGTGCACATCCTCTGTAATGGTGCATTTCCTGTTTGTCCTGTGCACCTTATGTGTAATGGTGTATTTCCTGTTTATCCTGTGCACCTTATGTGTAATGGTGTATTTCCTGTTTACCTCTGTGCCCTTCTTGTTTAATGGTGTATTACATATTAACTCCTATTCACGTTCTGTTTACCCCTGTGCTCTTACTTATGCACTTCCTGTGTAATGGTGCATTTCCTGTTTACCTCTGTGCCCTTCTTGTTTTGTATTACATATTAACTCCTGTTCACATTCTGTTTAATGGTGCATTTCCTGTTTACCCCTGTGCTCTTACTGTGTAATGGTGCATTTCCTGTTTACCCCTGTACACTTCATGCGTAATGGTGTATTTCCTGTTTACTCTTATGCACTTCCTGTGTAATGGTGCATTTCCTGTTTACCTCTGTGCCCTTCTGTTTAATGGTATATTACATATTAACTCCTGTTCGTGTTCTGTGTAATGGTGCATTTCCTGTTTAGTCCTGTGCACTTCCTGTGTAATGGTGCTTTTCCTGTTTTCCTCTGTGCCCTTCTGTTTAATGGTGTATTACATATTAACTCCTGTTCATGTTCTGTGTAATGGTGCATTTACCCCTGTGCACTTCCTGTGTAATGGTGCATTTCCTGTTTACCCCTGTGCACTTCCTCCGTGATGGTGTATTTCCTGTTTACTCTTATGCATTTCCAGCTAAAACATATAAAATACATTTAATCAAGCATATTTCATGTTATATCCTGGATTCTTCAATGTACATCCTGGTCAGTCAGGTGTTTGCTAGTTACACCTGAATATTCCCAGTTTACAGTGGTGTCATTCCTGTTTAAATCAGTATATTTATTGGCTACTCGTATTTATTACTAGTAATGAGTGAATTCAGTGAGTTCCAAAGAAATTATAACCATGCACGGAGCATATTATATTCCACTTTTTTATCCAGATGAACCTGAATATCTGTGGGACTTACCTCAGTATATTCATTATCCCTGACTATTTACTGTGTATTTCCATTAACCCCTCACTCTCGGCTTTACTGTCATCCTGCAGATGTGCCCCCTAATTAACCAGTGTTGCGATGTCTTAGTGGAGAATCTGATGGAGTATGCCAGTTCTGGAGAGGCATGCAATGTGCAAAGGTAAGTAGCCACCAACATGGGATTATATAATAATATTGCTCAGTCTCTTCCCTTTCCTAATATCTTGGGGTAATATAGAGAGGCAGCTTACAGGGGCTCTTTGTATATAAAAAAAAAATAGCATTGCTAGGAAGGGAAGTTTTGCCTCAAGTCTTTCATTTCCATAAGGGGTAATTATATCTTAGTTGGGATCAAGTACAGGTACTGTTTTATTATTACAGAGAAAAGGGAATCATTTAACCATTAAATAAACCCAATAGGGCTGTTCTGCCCCCAATAAGGGGTAATTATATCTTAGTTGGGATCAAGTACAGGTACTGTTTTATTATTACAGAGAAAAGGGAATCATTTAACCATGAAATAAACCCAATAGGGCTGTTCTGCCCCCAATAAGGGGTAATTATATCTTAGTTGGGATCAAGTACAGGTACTGTTTTATTATTACAGAGAAAAGGGAATCATTTAACCATTAAATAAACCCAATAGGGCTGTTCTGCCCCCAATAAGGGGTAATTATATCTTAGTTGGGATCAAGTACAGGTACTGTTTTATTATTACAGAGAAAAGGGAATCATTTAACCATTAAATAAACCCAATAGGGCTGTTCTGCCCCCAATAAGGGGTAATTATATCTTAGTTGGGATCAAGTACAGGTACTGTTTTATTATTACAGAGAAAAGGGAATCATTTAACCATTAAATAAACCCAATAGGGCTGTTCTGCCCCAATAAGGGGTAATTATATCTTAGTTGGGATCAAGTACAGGTACTGTTTTATTATTACAGAGAAAAGGGAATCATTTAACCATTAAATAAACCCAATAGGGCTGTTCTGCCCCAATAAGGGGTAATTATATCTTAGTTGGGATCAAGTACAGGTACTGTTTTATTATTACAGAGAAAAGGGAATCATTTAACCATTAAATAAACCCAATAGGGCTGTTCTGCCCCAATAAGGGGTAATTATATCTTAGTTGGGATCAAGTACAGGTACTGTTTTATTATTACAGAGAAAAGGGAATCATTTAACCATGAAATAAACCCAATAGGGCTGTTCTGCCCCCAATAAGGGGTAATTATATCTTAGTTGGGATCAAGTACAGGTACTGTTTTATTATTACAGAGAAAAGGGAATCATTTAACCATGAAATAAACCCAATAGGGCTGTTCTGCCCCCAATAAGGGGTAATTATATCTTAGTTGGGGTCAAGAAAGATCCCTTATCCAGAAAATCCCAGGTCCCGAGCATTCTGTATAACAGGTCCCATATCTGTATTTGTGTGGTGTGTTGTTATACTGTATTACCAGCAGCAGTTCAGAATGGGTGGTATTCTTGCTGGTGTAGGTCAGGTACATGTTGAACTCCAAGGTTAGTAAAATAAGTAGAAGTTACATCGGCAAATGTCTTGTAAAACCCCTACTGGATGAGTCACTCCCTGAGTCACAATGTGTCTCGGATCAGTGGCAGTTCCACCACTGGGTGCAGTTTCTCTACTCAGCCTAAGGGTTTCTCTGCTGCCTGTAATTACATTTTCTGTATCCAGATCTGCCCATAAAACTACTTAGCCCAGATAATGTGGCTTTTTAATCAAGAAAGATGGCAAACAGTTATGTGCCCTGAAGCATTATGGGAAACAGGTCATACAAGCACTTTGAGTGTGGCAGTTATTAGGTATTCAGCAGGAACAGCCCCCTTAGTTTGCTCATAGCCTGTACAGAGAGATACTATAAAACTATGGCACATAGGGATTCCCCTGTACTAAGCACAATTCAGCAGGAACAGCCCCCTAAGTTTGCTCATAGCCTGTACAGAGAGATACCATAAAACT
The DNA here is from genome assembly GCF_000004195.4 of Xenopus tropicalis. Classification (NCBI taxonomy): domain Eukaryota; kingdom Metazoa; phylum Chordata; class Amphibia; order Anura; family Pipidae; genus Xenopus; species Xenopus tropicalis. The sequence goes on from NC_030679.2 coordinate 8,030,993, forward strand.
ATGGCACATAGGGATTCCCTGTACTAAGCACAATTCAGCAGGAACAGCCCCCTAAGTTTGCCCATAGCCTGTACAGAGAGATACCATAAAACTATGGCACATAGGGATTCCCCTGTACTAAGCACAATTCAGCAGGAACAGCCCCCTAAGTTTGCCCATAGCCTGTACAGAGAGATACCATAAAACTATGGCACATAGGGATTCCCCTGTACTAAGCACAATTCAGCAGAAACAGCCCCCTAAGTTTGCTCATAGCCTGTACAGAGAGATACCATAAAACTATGGCACATAGGGATTCCCCTGTACTAAGCACAATTCAGCAGGAACAGCCCCCTAAGTTTGCCCATAGCCTGTACAGAGAGATACCATAAAACTATGGCAGATAGGGATTCCCCTGTACTAAGCACAATTCAGCAGGAACAGCCCCCTAAGTTTGCTCATAGCCTGTACAGAGAGATACCATAAAACTATGGCAGATAGGGATTCCCCTGTACTAAGCACAATTCAGCAGGAACAGCCCCCTAAGTTTGCTCATAGCCTGTACAGAGATATGCTCAGAAAATGCAGTTAGTAAGCAGGGAAGAGTCATGTGACGGGGTCTTTGGTCCATTCTAAGCAGTGCAACATCACAAGACTCCTTCTGCTGTATATGAGTCCTACAACTATTTATTTCCAATACCCTAGGTGCTATGCCTGCTTTACTATGGATGTTGTGGCCAGCGTGGCATTCGGCACTCAGGTGGATTCTCAGAGAGACTCCGACCACCCCTTGGTGCAGAACTGCAAAAGATTTCTTGAGTTATTTACCCCTTTTAAACCTGTGGTCCTGCTATGCTGTGAGTATTCTGGGGAAGCCAAAGGCTTCTGGGTATGAGCTGACCCATTTTCCTCTGTTGGAGGGAGTAAGGGAAAGGGAAACTATTCATAATTCAATAAAGAAGGATTATTCAGAATGTTTTGTTATACAAATGTGTTATACAGATAGCTAGAATCTCAGCCATAAAGCAGGGCAGGACTGCTGCTTACAATGGGGGGATCAGATAGGATCTGTGCCACTGTGACAGAATGCTCTGTTATACAGATAGCTAGAATCTCAGCCATAAAGCAGGGCAGGACTGCTGCTTACAATGGGGGGGATCAGATAGGATCTGTGCCACTGTGACAGAATGCTCTGTTATACAGATAGCTAGAATCTCAGCCATAAAGCAGGGCAGGACTGCTGCTTACAATGGGGGGGGATCAGATAGGATCTGTGCCACTGTGACAGAATGCTCTGTTATACAGATAGCTAGAATCTCAGCCATAAAGCAGGGCAGGACTGCTGCTTACAATGGGGGGGATCAGATAGGATCTGTGCCACTGTGACAGAATGCTGTGTTATACAGATAGCTAGAATCTCAGCCATAAAGCAGGGCAGGACTGCTGCTTACAATGGGGGGGGATAGGATCTGTGCCACTGTGACAGAATGCTGTGTTATACAGATAGCTAGAATCTCAGCCATAAAGCAGGGCAGGACTGCTGCTTACAATGGGGGGATCAGATAGGATCTGTGCCACTGTGACAGAATGCTCTGTTATACAGATAGCTAGAATCTCAGCCATAAAGCAGGGCAGGACTGCTGCTTACAATGGGGGGGATCAGATAGGATCTGTGACACTGTGACAGAATGCTCTGTTATACAGATAGCTAGAATCTCAGCCATAAAGCAGGGCAGGACTGCTGCTTACAATGGGGGGGGATCAGACACATGGCAGCCCCCCAATAGTGTGGGGAGTATCTATATTCTCTGTACGTACTTTATACAAATACAGATCTCCTTTTACTGTTCTCCTGCTCATTAAAATCTCATCCTCTCCCCCCCCCCCCCCGCGCCAGTGGCGTTTCCGTCTATCATGATCCCCATCGCCCGCCGGCTTCCCAATAAACACCGTGACCGAATAAACAGCTTCTTCCTCAAGGTCATTAGGGACATCATCGCTTTCCGAGAGAATCAGCCGCCTAACGAGGTACCCGCCATCTCATTTCTGCCTGCGCCGCGGCTTTAATAACGACAGTAATTGAGTTCATTACTGAGACAAACGTGACATTTTGTGCCGGTGCCAAATCCGTGCCCTTTGGCCCTCGCTCTGGGGTTCATTTTGTTTGTGGTACTGAGAATAGAAGCTTCTAATGAAGCCTGAATAATTACCTGAAAGTTTCTAATGAAGCTTTAGATATACTGTCTAAGGGAAACACTATGGCACCTCCTACCCATATGTATAAATACAAATATACAGAGAAGGAATGTTCTGGGCACACAATAAGCTGTACCCCCATACTGTACTGTCTAAGGGAAACACTATGGCACCCCCTACCCATATGTATAAATACAAATATACAGAGAAGGAATGTTCTGGGCACACAATAAGCTGTACCCCCATACTGTACTGTCTAAGGGAAACACTATGGCACCCCCTACCCATATGTATAAATACAAATATACAGAGAAGGAATGTTCTGGGCACACAATAAGCTGTACCCCCATACTGTACTGTCTAAGGGAAACACTATGGCACCTCCTACCCATATGTATAAATACAAATATACAGAGAAGGAATGTTCTGGGCACACAATAAGCTGTACCCCCATACTGTACTGTCTAAGGGAAACACTATGGCACCCCCTACCCATATGTATAAATACAAATATACAGAGAAGGAATGTTCTGGGCACACAATAAGCTATTGTATTGTACTGCCCAGAACATTCCTTCTCTGTATATTTGTATTTATACATATGGGTAGGGGGTGCCATAGTGTTTCCCTTAGACAGTACAGTATGAGGGTACAGCTTATTGTGTGCCCAGAACATTCCTTCTCTGTATATTTGTATTTATACATATGGGTAGGGGGTGCCATAGTGTTTCCCTTAGACAGTACAGTATGGGGGTACAGCTTATTGTGTGCCCAGAACATTCTTTCTCTGTATATTTGTATTTATACATATGGGTAGGGGGTGCCATAGTGTTTCCCTTAGACAGTACAGTATGGGGGTACAGCTTATTGTGTGCCCAGAACATTCTTTCTCTGTATAAATACAAAGGAATGCTCTGGGCACATACTAAGCTGTATTCTCATGTTTTGTGGTCTATTTAAGAGAATACAAATGGAAAATGTCTATAAGTGGTATATTTACCCTTTGTGACATAAAGCTTCAGATACACACACATGTAGATAAAGGTAAATTTGTATTGAGCGCCCCCACTAGGTTGTAAGATCTCCATTCATTTACCTTTCCAGGTTGATATTTAATAAAGGCATTAAAAGTAAATAAGAACATGGATCCCATTACCAGTTTTTTGGCAGGCAGAGAATAAAATGGGGCAATTGAATTAATTGCCCCTCCCAAGGTTACAGAACGGGCAGCACAACCTCATTCAATGGGATCTTTGAGTTGGATGATTGTGCTGCTTTGATGGGTCCCTGTGAGCCGCTCAGCAAACACAAGGGAGGAGGCAGAACATTTGGGGAGGGGCCTGTGGAAATATTGAAGTATTAAAGGGAAAATATGCCTCTGTTTTTGGCATGAGCGTATTCAGTTGGGATGAGCTTCTAGTACATATATATATATATATATATACAATAATAATAATAATAATATAGACACATACACCTGATCCCAGGGTTTGAAAGGAAACCATGGTGCCTGCTGGGACAAGCGGCTCCACGCCCCCTTAGGCTCACAGTGTCCCCTTCCCTCACTTTGTTCTATTGTGAAGTGGTGGATTCTGGAACTAGAAGTCCCTTTGCTTTCCATAGTGGGCGGGTCACCACCCAAGAGTAAAATGACCCACGGTCACCCAACCAGCCTTCTGGTCCAACTCACTCTCCCGCAGGCTACTTGCCCCAGGGTCCTTCTGCCATGGGGCAAAAGCCCAACTGAAGGAGCTCATATCAAAAAGAGGGGTATATTGACCCCCAACACCAGTGATCCCCAACCAGTGGCTCCGGGGCAACATGTTGCTCCCCAACCCCTTGGATGTTGCTCTCAGTGCCCCCAAACCAGGGAGTTATTTTTGAATTCCTGACTTGGGGGCAAGTTTTGGTTGAATAAAAACAAGATTTCCTACCAAATAAAGCCCCCTGTAAGCTGATAGGGTGCATAGAGGCTGCCTAATAGCCAATCACAGCCCTTATTTGGCTCCTCCATGAATGTTTATGGTGCTTGTGTTGCTCTCCAAGTCTTTTACATTTGGGGCAAATTAGAGAGGCTTCAGATGGGGTTTTTGCCTTCCTCTGGATCAACTGGCAGTTAGGCAGGTTATATATAGGCATTAGGGTTGAACGTGATGGACGTATGTCTTTTTTCAACCCAACTTACTATGTTACTATTGTTACCCCACACATAATTAGTGGGTGGTTGTTGCGATATGATGGTGTCTATATTATCTATTTCTCCCCCCTCCCAGAGACGCCGGGACTTCCTGCAGCTCATGTTGGATGCCCGTGACTCAGCCGGCCATGTTTCAGTGGATCACTTCGACATAGTCAACCAAGCAGATCTCTCCGTACCACAGAACCAGGACCGGGGTCAGGATCCACCCAGGAAATCCACCCAGAAAACACTGAACGAGGAGGAGATCCTGGGCCAAGCCTTCATCTTCCTCATCGCTGGATACGAGACCACTTGCAGCCTTCTGTCCTTCGCCTCCTACCTGTTGGCCACCCACCCAGACTGCCAGGAGAAGCTGCTCAAGGAGGTGGATGAGTTTAGCCAAGAGCATGTAAGTCTGTCTGGGAAGCCCAACCCAGTGGGGTTCATTAATGGGCAGTCTTAAAGGGCCCCTCTATGTCTCTATGAGGGCAGTTCAGTGAAAAAAATATAAAAAAAGATTTGTTATACAGTTATTTAGGCAAAAATGTCATCTATAAAGGCTGAAATAAGCAGATGTCTAACATAATAGCCAGAACACTACTTCCTGCTTTCAGCTCTCTAACCCGTTAGTTAGTCAGTGACTTTAGAGGGGGGACCACATGGGACATACAGTAACTGTCAGGTCAGATTCTAATGCAAACTAACTGAACAGCTATGTCCCATATGGCCCCCCCTAGAGTCACTGATTGGTTACTGACTGCTAACAGCTTAGAGAGCTGTAAAGCAGGAAGTAGTGTTATGGCCATTATGTTAGACATCTGCCCACTCCAGCCTTTATAGATTACATGCTCAGTTCTTCTTATCTCAGGTTACCAAACACATGCTCCAGTCTAGCAGCCAATGAAGAGCCGGCACTGGTGGTTCCCTTAGAAACGCTGCTCTAGCTGTGCATTCAGCTGGAGAAACATATTTTTTTTCCTGCTAACCTCCTGTCCTGAGCTCAGTCTAGCCCTTACACGGCTCAGTCCGAGCAGGATCTGCCTGTGTAAGCCTGCATTCTTCATTGCACAAACTATACACAAAATATAGTTTACGTGTCCTGTTGCAGGAAGAAGCAGATTACAATACGGTGCATGACCTGCCCTATATGGAGATGGTGATCAATGAGACCCTGCGTATGTACCCGCCGGCATACAGGTACCATGGGGGGGGGGGAGGGGACAGCCGCTGTATAGCAAATGCCTTCACTGGGGCATTTTACTGCCAATAGATTTGCCACATTAGTGCCACCTAGAACCCTATATTTATTCTGCAGAAAGCATTACCATACCTGAGCAAACGGCTTTAGAAGCTTTCTCCCTTTGCTTAAGATAGCAGCGGCCATTTTAAGTAGCTTCTTGCTGCAGCTCGAGCTGTTATAGCTGAGATCACACATTCCTAGGGGGGGGGGGAGTTCTTAGCATTCTGGTGGGTGGGGAGAGAGAGGAGAGAACTGCGCAGACTCCGGCCCTGGGAATTAAGGCTGTTTCTGAGAGAGGAAGTCAGACACTGGAACATCATGTTTACAAAAAAGGAGACAAGAAATCCTGTGTTTCTTTTGATAGAGGACTAACTGTGCCCCATTTTCACTCCTGGCAGCGTCTGTTAATAGGTGTGTGCCTGCCCCACCCCCCTGTGACATCAGAGATGGGGCGGGTCAGGCTCGGGTATATAAGTAGACATGGATTAAACCTTGTATGAGTTGCAGCCATTCACACACAGACTGTAGCCGTGTGTCAGGGGAAGGCAATACTGATGCACAAGGCTTTGCTCTAACTGGTCTACGTTGCGCAGGTTTGCCAGGGAAGCCGCCCGGGATTGCACGGTGATGGGACTGGGTATCCCGGCTGGCGCCGTGGTGGAGATTCCCATAGGGTGCTTGCAGAATGATCCGCGGTTTTGGCACGAGCCAGAAAAATTTAATCCTGAGAGGTAATGTGTTAATAATACGTCTGGCCCTCTGATTGGCTTAAAGTGCTCCTTGTGAGATTTAAGTGGAGTTACAGATTCTTTGCCCCTTCCACTCTAAGCTTTCATCAGATTGTTCTAGCCCCACCCACTTTTTAAACCATAAACTCCAATCAGAGTATTCTAGTCCCACCCACAACCCGAGTTACAGACTCCTTGCCTCTCCCACTGTAAGCCTCCATCAGAGTATTCTAGTCCCACCCACTGCCCGAGTTACAGACTCCTTGCTCTCCCACTGTAAGCCTCCATCAGAGTATTCTAGTCCCACCCACTGCCCGAGTTACAGACTCCTTGCTCTCCCACTGTAAGCCTCCATCAGAGTATTCTAGTCCCACCCACTGCCCGAGTTACAGACTCCTTGCTCTCCCACTGTAAGCCTCCATCAGAGTATTCTAGTCCCACCCACTGCCCGAGTTACAGACTCCTTGCTCTCCCACTGTAAGCCTCCATCAGAGTATTCTAGTCCCACCCACTGCCCGAGTTACAGACTCCTTGCTCTCCCACTGTAAGCCTCCATCAGAGTATTCTAGTCCCACCCACTGCCCGAGTTACAGACTCCTTGCTCTCCCACTGTAAGCCTCCATCAGAGTATTCTAGTCCCACCCATTGCCAAGTTACAGACTCCTTACCTCTCACACCGTAAGCCTCCATCAGAGTATTCTAGTCCCACTCACTGCCCGAGTTACAGACTCCTTGCTCTCCCACTGTAAGCCTCCATCAGAGTATTCTATTCCCACCCATTGCCCGAGTTACAGACTCCTTGCTCTCCCACCGTAAGCCTCCATCAGACTATTCTAGTCCCACCCACTGCCCGAGTTACAGACTCTTTGCTCTCCCACTGTAAGCCTCCATCAGAGTATTCTAGTCCCACCCATTGCCCGAGTTACAGACTCCTTGCTCTCCCACTGTAAGCCTCCATCATAGTTTTATACTCCCATCCACTGCCCGAGTTACAGACTCCTTGCTCTCCCACTGTAAGCCTCCATCAGAGTATTCTAGTCCCACCCACTGCCCGAGTTACAGACTCTTTGCTCTCCCACTGTAAGCCTCCATCAGAGTATTCTAGTCCCACCCACAGCCCGAGTTACAGACTCCTGGCTCTCCCACTGTAAGCCTCCATCAGAGTATTCTAATCCCACCCACAGCCCCAGTTACAGACTCCTTGCCCCTCCCCTTAGAAGTTTCCATCACAGTATTCTAGCTCCACCCACTGTTTGAGCCACAGATTTGGCACTATCCTCGGCTCATAGTTGCCCTCACTTGGCAGATTTACGGCAGAAGAGAAGCAGAAGCGGCACCCATTCCTGTTCCTCCCCTTTGGGGCCGGGCCCCGTAGCTGCATCGGGATGAGACTCGCCTTACTGGAAGCCAAGATCACCCTGTACCGAGTCCTGAGGAAGTTCCGCTTTCAGACATGTGACCTTACTCAGGTGAGGAGCTTAGACCCCCCCCCCCTCTTATATCACATAACTACCCTCCCCCCATACTACATAACTACCCCGACCCCCCCCCCCATACTACATAACTACCCCGACCCCCCCCCATACTATATAACTACCCCGACCCCCCCATATTACATAACTACCCCGACCCCCCCCCATACTACATAACTACCCCGACCCCCCCATACTACATAACTACCCCTGTAAACCACATAAAACCCCTGTAGGAAACTCATTATACGCCATTTTGTCTCCAATGCAGATCCCGCTCCAGCTCAGCGCCATGACAACACTGAGACCTAAGGACGGCGTGTATGTGCGGGTGGTGGCCCGTTAGCCGGTACAGTTGGCCAGGAGTGCGACTAACAACTCATGTCTAGGGCCAAACGAAGAAGCAGGATCTGAGCCTTTTGGGGCTCCCCACGGGTTATTGCCCCTTTGTCAGATACAGAATATCCCACTGGGTGTAACAATTAAGCAAATATCATAGTACTTGCCCTTTAAAGGGTAAAAACTGCCATATCTGGAATGCCCCGTCCCCTACAGGGAGGCAAATGGATTCTGATGAGGTGAAACTTTTGCTGTACTAAGCACAATTCAGCAGGAACAGCCCCCTAAGTTTGCCCATAGCCTGTACAGAGAGATACCATAAAACTATGGCACATAGGGATTCCCCTGTACTAAGCACAATTCAGCAGGAACAGCCCCCTAAGTTTGCTCATAGCCTGTACAGAGAGATACCATAAAACTATGGCACATAGGGATTCCCCTGTACTAAGCACAATTCAGCAGGAACAGCCCCCTAAGTTTGCTCATAGCCTGTACAGAGAGATACCATAAAACTATGGCACATAGGGATTCCCCTGTACTAAGCACAATTCAGCAGGAACAGCCCCCTAAGTTTGCCCATAGCCTGTACAGAGAGATACCATAAAACTATGGCACATAGGGATTCCCCTGTACTAAGCACAATTCAGCAGGAACAGCCCCCTAAGTTTGCTCATAGCCTGTACAGAGAGATACCATAAAACTATGGCACATAGGGACCCCCTGTACTAAGCACAATTCAGCAGGAACAGCCCCCTAAGTTTGCTCATAGCCTGTACAGAGAGATACCATAAAACTATGGCACATAGGGATTCCCCTGTACTAAGCACAATTCAGCAGGAACAGCCCCCTAAGTTTGCCCATAGCCTGTACAGAGAGATACCATAAAACTATGGCACATAGGGATTCCCCTGTACTAAGCACAATTCAGCAGGAACAGCCCCCTAAGTTTGCTCATAGCCTGTACAGAGAGATACCATAAAACTTGGCACATAGGGATTCCCCTGTACTAAGCACAATTCAGCAGGAACAGCCCCCTAAGTTTGCTCATAGTCTGTACAGAGAGATACCATAAAACTATGGCACATAGGGATTCCCCTGTACTAAGCACAATTCAGCAGGAACAGCCCCCTAAGTTTGCTCATAGCCTGTACAGAGAGATACCATAAAACTATGGCACATAGGGATTCCCCTGTACTAAGCACAATTCAGCAGGAACAGCCCCCTAAGTTTTTTTTTTCTAGTGCCTTTTCAATGGTTATGTGAAACTGTTTGTGTTACTAACAGTAAATACAGAAAGCTCAGTTTGTACATTAATAATGTTATGTGAATAAAAACCTCCATTACAGTAATTGTGTTTTTGTATATCGTCTTATTGTTACATTATGCACAAAAATGACATTACTAATATGGATAATGGTGCTAATAGGGCTATCATTAATGGGGTACTACTGTCAGGGACTCCCACTATCATTAATGGGGTACTACTGTCAGGGACTCCCACTATCATTAATGGGGTACTACTGTCAGGGACTCCCACTCTCATTAATGGGGTACTACTGTCAGGGACTCCCACTATCATTAATGGGGTACTACTGTCAGGGACTCCCACTATCATTAATGGGGTACTACTGTCAGGGACTCCCACTATCATTAATGGGGTACTACTGTCAGGGACTCCCACTATCATTAATGGGGTGCTACTGTCAGGGACTCCCACTATCATTAATGGGGTACTACTGTCAGGGACTCCCACTCTCATTAATGGGGTACTACTGTCAGGGACTCCCACTATCATTAATGGGGTTACTACTGTCAGGGACTCCCACTATCATTAATGGGGTACTACTGTCAGGGACTCCCACTCTCATTAATGGGTACTACTGTCAGGGACTCCCACTATCATTATGGGGTACTACTGTCAGGGACTCCCACTATCATTATGGGGTACTACTGTCAGGGACTCCCACTATCATTAATGGGGTACTACTGTCAGGGACTCCCACTATCATTAATGGGGTGCTACTGTCAGGGACTCCCACTATCATTATGGGTACTACTGTCAGGGACTCCACTATCATTAATGGGGTACTACTGTCAGGGACTCCCACTATCATTAATGGGGTGCTACTGTCAGGGACTCCCACTATCATTAATGGGGTACTACTGTCAGGGACTCCCACTCTCATTAATGGGGTACTACTGTCAGGGACTCCCACTATCATTAATGGGGTTACTACTGTCAGGGACTCCCACATCATTAATGGGGTACTACTGTCAGGGACTCCCACTCTCATTAATGGGGTACTACTGTCAGGGACTCCCACTATCATTAATGGGGTACTACTGTCAGGGACTCCCACTATCATTAATGGGGTACTACTGTCAGGGACTCCCACTATCATTAATGGGGTACTACTGTCAGGGACTCCCACTATCATTAATGGGGTACTACTGTCAGGGACTCCCACTATCATTAATGGGGTTACTACTGCCAGGGACTCCCACTATCATTAATGGGGTACTACTGTCAGGGACTCCCACTATCATTAATGGGGTTACTACTGTCAGGGACTCCCCACTATCATTAATGGGGTACTACTGTCAGGGACTCCCACTCTCATTAATGGGGTACTACTGCCAGGGACTCCCACTATCATTAATGGGGTTACTACTGCCAGGGACTCCCACTATCATTAATGGGGTTACTACTGTCAGGGACTCCCACTATCATTAATGGGGTTACTACTGCCAGGGACTCCCACTATCATTAATGGGGTACTACTGTCAGGGACTCCCACTATCATTAATGGGGTATTACTGCCAGGGACTCCCACTATCATTAATGGGGTACTACTGTCAGGGACTCCCACTATCATTAATGGGGTTACTACTGTCAGGGACTCCCACTCTCATTAATGGGGTACTACTGTCAGGGACTCCCACTATCATTAATGGGGTACTACTGCCAGGGACTCCCACTCTCATTAATGGGGTACTACTGCCAGGGACTCCCACTATCATTAATGGGGTACTACTGTCAGGGACTCCCACTCTCATTAATGGGGTACTACTGTCAGGGACTCCCACTATCATTAATGGGGTACTACTGCCAGGGACTCCCACTCTCATTAATGGGGTGCTACTGTCAGGGACTCCCACTATCATTAATGGGGTACTACTGCCAGGGACTCCCACTCTCATTAATGGGGTTACTACTGCCAGGGACTCCCACTCTCATTAATGGGGTACTACTGTCAGGGACTCCCACTATCATTAATGGGGTACTACTGCCAGGGACTCCCACTATCATTAATGGGGTTACTACTGTCAGGGACTCCCACTATCATTAATGGGGTACTACTGCCAGGGACTCCCACTATCATTAATGGGGTACTACTGCCAGGGACTCCCACTATCATTAATGGGGTACTACTGTCAGGGACTCCCACTATCATTAATGGGGTACTACTGCCCCCCACCAGGCAGACTGATTGGGGCAAAGATGGAAAAGTGATGACACTGATGTTGCTGAACTACAGCTCACAGTTGCTTTAACCCTTGATAATATATTGAGAATATACTGGGAGTTGGCCTGATATATTTTAGTAACCTATGGGGGAGTAACAGTGTTATAAAGGGTTTATTTACCCTTGAATCCTGTACCTTTACCTGCTTTTACCTGCATTTGGTACGGTCTGACAGACACACCATGTGACTTTAGCGTGGGTGACATCATCAACAGACAAGTGACAACTGTCCCAGAGGAGCCTGTGTTTACCTGCATCATTAGCCACCGGGCCGGAAAGTTCTGCTGCCTCTTGGTCAGATCCAGAACCCCCTCAGAAAATGAGCAGAGTCAGCACCGAGTCCAGAAGGACAAGAACAAGGAGGGCAATGGGCACCCAGAGAAGGCAGCGTAGCCAGGGGGCTACTCACCGTAGCCGGACTCAGCGCCGCAGGAGGAGAACTGGTACCGCTACAAGAACCAGAACCAGCAGAGCCAATATCACTAGAATGATGTGGAGAGCCTATGGCTCGGGTAAGTGTATTATAGATATATATAGATATACAGATACAATAGTGTAGGTTTATTTCCCCTTTATTTTGGGCTTTGGACCCATGTATTTGAGTGCTTTCCTGCAGCAACAGTTTGGCAGTTGGGCATTTGAAATCTCTGCCTGAGGCCCTGAGGGAGCCCTCGGCTACTGGAATAGAATTGTGGCAGCCATGTCTATTCTCTGCCTGGGTGGTTCTGACTCCTGAAACAGTTATAGCTGATTATTAACACTCCTAGAAAGATATCTGGCCTCTGCTACATTGTTGCCTGAGTCAGAACAGAAAGGGATATAAACAAATGCAGGTATGGGACCCGTTATCCAGAATGCTGGGGACCTTAGATCTTAGTTGGGATCAAGTACAGGTACTGTTTTATTATTACAGAGAAAAGGGAATCATTTAACCATTAAATAAACCCAATAGGGCTGTTCTGCCCCCAATAAGGGGTAATTATATCTTAGTTGGGATCAAGTACAGGTACTGTTTTATTATTACAGAGAAAAGGGAATCATTTAACCATTAAATAAACCCAATAGGACTGTTCTGCCCCCAATAAGGGGTAATTATATCTTAGTTGGGATCAAGTACAGGTACTGTTTTATTATTACAGAGAAAAGGGAATCATTTAACCATGAAATAAACCCAATAGGGCTGTTCTGCCCCCAATAAGGGGTAATTATATCTTAGTTGGGATCAAGTACAGGTACTGTTTTATTATTACAGAGAAAAGGGAATCATTTAACCATTAAATAAACCCAATAGGGCTGTTCTGCCCCAATAAGGGGTAATTATATCTTAGTTGGGATCAAGTACAGGTACTGTTTTATTATTACAGAGAAAAGGGAATCATTTAACCATTAAATAAACCCAATAGGGCTGTTCTGCCCCCAATAAGGGGTAATTATATCTTAGTTGGGATCAAGTACAGGTACTGTTTTATTATTACAGAGAAAAGGGAATCATTTAACCATTAAATAAACCCAATAGGGCTGTTCTGCCCCCAATAAGGGGTAATTATATCTTAGTTGGGATCAAGTACAGGTACTGTTTTATTATTACAGAGAAAAGGGAATCATTTAACCATGAAAAAAACCCAATAGGGCTGTTCTGCCCCCAATAAGGGGTAATTATATTAGTTGGGATCAAGTACAGGTACTGTTTTATTATTACAGAGAAAAGGGAATCATTTAACCATTAAATAAACCCAATAGGGCTGTTCTGCCCCAATAAGGGGTAATTATATCTTAGTTGGGATCAAGTACAGGTACTGTTTTATTATTACAGAGAAAAAGGATGGGCTTTCCGTAATTCGGAACTTTCTGGATAATGGGTTTCCGGATAAGGGGTCCAATACTTGTACTGCTTTTAAATGGCTGGTGATCTCCTATGAGAGGGGGGGCTGCTATACCTAGTCTATAACCAGGGGGCGCTATTGTACAACTATGGAGAATCCACTGATGGATTCTGGTTTCTTTCTTACAGAATATCGCTCCTAAGCGCACTGAGAGGCACATGTGATCCCAAGAGCCAATGGAGGCTGAGACCAGTCGCTGTGGCCGCTGGGCATCTGAATTCCTCAGTAATAAGTCACTTCTGTTCCCCACCGAGAAGCACCAATAAAACCGATAGCAAACGCAGCTTGTGTTACTCAGCATTATGCACTCGCCTCGGGCAGCGCCATGTAAAGGGAAAGTAAACTCGCAAGCCAGCTGTGGGGGGAGGGGCAGGGAGCCTGTGACTCAAGCAGTGGGTGGGACTAGAACACACTCATGGAAGCTTACAGGGGGAGGGGCAGGGAGCCTGTGACTCAAGCAGTGGGTGGGACTAGAACACACTCATGGAAGCTTACAGGGGGAGGGGCAGGGAGCCTGTGACTCAAGCAGTGGGTGGGACTAGAACACACTCATGGAAGCTTACAGGGGGAGGGGCAGGGAGCCTGTGACTCAAGCAGTGGGTGGGACTAGAACACACTCATGGGAGCTTACAGGGGGAGGGGCAGGGAGTCTGTGACTCAAGCAGTGGGTGGGACTAGAACACACTCATGGGAGCTTACAGGGGGAGGGGCAGGGAGTCTGTGACTCAAGCAGTGGGTGGTTCTAGAACACACTCATGGGAGCTTACAGGGGGAGGGGCAGGGAGTCTGTGACTCAAGCAGTGGGTGGTTCTAGAACACACTCATGGAAGCTTACAGGGGGAGGGGCAGGGAGCCTGTGACTCAAGCAGTGGGTGGGACTAGAACACACTCATGGAAGCTTACAGGGGGAGGGGCAGGGAGCCTGTGACTCAAGCAGTGGGTGGGACTAGAACACACTCATGGAAGCTTACAGGGGGAGGGGCAGGGAGCCTGTGACTCAAGCAGTGGGTGGGACTAGAACACACTCATGGGAGCTTACAGGGGGAGGGGCCTGTGACTCAAGCAGTGGGTGGGACTAGAACACACTCATGGAAGCTTACAGGGGGAGGGGCCTGTGACTCAAGCAGTGGGTGGGACTAGAACACACTCATGGAAGCTTACAGGGGGAGGGGCCTGTGACTCAAGCAGTGGGTGGGACTAGAACACACTCATGGAAGCTTATAGGGGGAGGGGCAGGGAGCCTGTGACTCAAGCAGTGGGTGGGACTAGAACACTGATGATGGAAGCTTACAGGGGGAGGGGCAGGGAGCCTGTGACTCAAGCAGTGGGTGGGACCAGAACACTGATGATGGAATCTTACAGGGGGGGGGGGGGGGGTAAAGATCCAATGGAAATACCAAAGAACTTCAATTAAAAAGGGTGCATATAACAAAAAAGAATTTATTAGCAGATAGTCAAGAAACTTGAAATATAGACCACACGTGAATATTTAGAGCATTACTGCCAATTAATACTCTTTTATATATGTATTATATATCTCTTTTATCCAATTAACCCAAGAGCCATACAATATATTCTCATTTCCAGCGCACAATAACACACATTGCCGGCCCATAGATCTGCTTTAAAGCCGCACAGTGCAGTTCTGACCTTCAGCCACTAGATGGCGAGTGTTACTAACCTGTATACCCTCCCAGCTATTGTATTATCAGTATATCAGGTTTGTGTGCGGCAAATAATGCCCCCCAGGGTGCCCCCTGCCAAATAATGCCCCCCAGGGTGCCCCCCGCCTTTCCAGTGCCATTCATTGTCCTCGGCTCTAAACTAACGACTTGTAGTGACTTTTAGAATAAGTGTGAAAATGTCTCTATTGGGAAATATGGCCCACGTTCAGACCTCAACTGGCAATCAGAGGGTTAAAACCTGACTTTCCAAATGCTAAATAAACCTTTTTTTCCCCACAAACTATGGTAACCGTAGAAACTTGGCCTAGGGCACAGTCCCAAGTAAGACCCCCTGAGAAAAAGGCACTTATTGGGTGCACCTATGGAGCCTAGGGGGTTAAAGTGCATCAGTAGGGTTAATAAGCAGCTATTAGTATTCAGTGTCTGACTTGCAAGACCCAACCCCTTTTGTTCTATTATTTATCTAAGTATAAACTGGTTCGTCCTTCGTCTCAGCAATAATACCCTTTATTCCAATGGCATTTTCTTCACCAGGGGAGGAGAGCCTAAAACCCTGCTGTCCCACTTGACACTGTTTGGGGCAAAAACCACCTGTGCTAGCGCCGTCATGTCATGAATCTCTGTAAGGGATCAGTAGGGGGTCATTTATGATGACCCCAGACATAAGTGCAAGAGCTCTACTGGTGCAGTTGAGAAACTTGCCATAGGGGGCAGCCTAGAGACCTGTGGGAATTCATTGATAGTTGAATGCAGGGTGCAAAGTGTCTGACTTGCAAGACCCAACCCCTTTTGTTCTATTTATCTAAGTATAAACTGGTTCCAATCTTACAGTCCTTCATCTCAGCAATAATACCCTTTATTCCAATGGCATTTTCTTCACCAGGGGAGGAGAGCCTAAAACCATGCTGTCCCAACTGACACTGTTTGGGGCAAAAAAACACCTGTACTAGTGCCGTCATGAACCTGTAAGGGATCAGTAGGGGGTCATTTATGATGACCCTGGATATAAGTGCAAGAGCTCTAATGGTGCAGTTGAGAAACTTGCCATAGGGGGCAGCCTAGAGACCTGTGGGAATTCATTTATAGTTGAATGCAGGGTGCAAAGTGCATGGAAATGTCAGATTGTGCCCGTTTTTGCACTTTGTACCCTGTTTCTCAATGAGAAAGCACTGCTTTGGGAGCCTCGTGTATTTGGGGGTACCCATTACAATATTGGGGGGATTGGGGTTCGGGTCAGAGGGGAGATTAGTGCTCAGCAATTAGAGCTCTGAGTACTTGATCAGGTATTCAGGGTAGATCTGGTGCTTTTCAAAAATGACAAAAATGGAGGGGTTGCTCTCACTGTCCACGCAGCTGTCGTAGAAGGAGGTGGGTTCCAGAACGGATTTGGGCGGGGGGCGTAGGTAGGCCGAGCGCCCGCGTGTGAATTCCCCCACTAGAACCCGCGCTACGAACATGGTGTGGGTTAGTGACCCGGAGCCCTTGCAGTAGTTGTGGGAATAGGAGGAATCTCGGGCGAAATAGCTGCCTGTAGGGGAAAATAAAAGTAGAAATACAATTAAAGGGTAAGTTAAACCTCAGACTCAACCTGTCTCTGCCTATGCTTTGAGCTGAATGGTAGGTATAATATTGAGCAAAACCCCCCCCCCCCAGTAGTGCCACAATATAAAGCAAATTGAGGGCAGGGTCGGCACTGGTCCTAATGGGACCTACCAACCTAGGCACTACTTTCTTCCCCCCCTGCTGCCTGGGATCTGCACAATATCCACCCCCCCCCCCCACCGGGCCTAGGGCAGCAAAGGTCTTGGGGGGGGGTTGTCTCGCCCATTGGCCTCATCTGAACTGGGGACTTGGTGGGAGATTTTAACAGCTGTTTGAATCTCCGGCCTGCACAGTCCCCAGTGGCGATAGGAGGAACTGCAGGGAGAAAGTGAAGGAGCTGGTGTGCAAATGGGTGGGGGTGTGACAGCAGGTGTGCAAGAAGGTGGGGGGCCGAGGGGGAGGAGCGAGTGTCCTAGGGGTGCACCATCTTTAAATAAAGTGAGATCTGTTGGCCCAGGAGGAGAGAAGAGGAGAATAGGTACCTGATGGGAATGGGTGGGGTGGGAATTCTCAAAGGTGATTGGCCCTTTAGGTGGCCACCTTAGTGAGCCCCCAGTCCCACACTGAGATAGCACATAGGGCATTGAAAGGTGGCTACAAAGTCAATTTTAACGTAGGCAACAGAAGTGGGAAACCCTGGGGATCTGGGAGAACTGACATGCCTTCTAGAGTTCCCCCACAGTTGCCTTCACTGGCGCCCCCTTAGCCCCAGTTCCCCACACTACAATAGTGGTTTTGCCATATCTTTGGCCCAAACCTACACACACATTCCCTGTAACTGTAGAACGTATAAACCCCGGCTCTAGGTCCACATAAGGCTCATTTACACCCGGGGCAGTAGGAACCCCATATTAACCAATGGTCGATTCCGTTCCTCACCTTTCCCATAGGCAGTTCCGTGGACCCCACAGATGCGCCAGTCAAAGTTCTGCTGGCAAATGGCGTCGATCAGTTTGTCGGCGGTGCCGTGGAAAAGTTGGCGTTCATCCGGGTCTTTCCCTCCTTTTGATTTTTTCATCTGCTCCTTTTGCCTGCAGAGAGAACCTTGCCTTGATATCTACAAACATGGCGCAATGTAGATGGGCATTCAGTTCCTCCCATCAACCCCAAGTCATGTTTTTACTCTAGAACAGCGGTTCTCAACCTCTTTGGGACCCTTTCACAGGGGTCGCCCAAGACCATCGGAAAACACATATTTCCGATGGTCTTAGGAATAATCTTATGGTTGGGGGTCACCACAACATGAAGAACGGGTCGCGGCATTAGGAAGGTTGAGAACCATAGGGAGGTTGAGAACCATAGGGAGGTTGAGAACCATAGGCAGGTTGAGAACCATAGGCAGGTTGAGAACCATAGGCAGGTTGAGAACCATAGGCAGGTTGAGAACCATAGGAAGGTTGAGAACCATAGGGAGGTTGAGAACCATAGGAAGGTTGAGAACCATAGGCAGGTTGAGAACCATAGGCAGATTGAGAACCATAGGAAGGTTGAGAACCATAGGAAGGTTGGGAACCATAGGAAGGTTGAGAACCATAGGAAGGTTGAGAACCATAGGAAGGTTGAGAACCATAGGCAGGTTGAGAACCATAGGAAAGTTGGGAACCATAGGAAGGTTGAGAACCATAGGAAGGTTGGGAACCATAGGAAGGTTGGGAACCATAGGAAGGTTGAGAACCATAGGAAGGTTGAGAACCATAGGAAGGTTGAGAACCATAGGAAGGTTGGGAAGCATAGGAAGGTTGGGAACCATAGGAAGGTTGAGAACCATAGGAAGGTTGGGAACCATAGGAAGGTTGAGAACCATAGGAAGGTTGAGAACCATAGAAAGGTTGGGAACCATAGGAAGGTTGGGAACCATAGGAAGGTTGGGAACCATAGGAAGGTTGAGAACCATAGGAAGGTTGGGAACCATAGGAAGGTTAAGAACCACTGCTCTAGAAGTTGTATCTTACCATTGATAGACCTCCCACAGCGCCAGGTTCTGAATGCGCTCGATGCTATGGATCCTTATAGTCCTCAACGTACGGCGGAACATGGTTTCTATCTTGCCGTACTCTTCAGAAGACTGAGAGAGCAGAACCAGCTGTGAAGGACACAGAGAACATCAATATGGGGCAGCATTGATAGGAGAACGGGTCATTAGGGTCATCAACCCCCAACGTATATATATACTGTATATATATATGTGACTTACCTTGTATCCCACATCCGGAGTCTGCCCCTTGTTCCAATGAGGAGGCATACTTTTATCCTCTTTTGTGGCGTCTGAAGTTCTGTAACACAGAAGGAGTTGGATCACCAACCTCCACTGAGCTCAACCAATGACCCCATTCAGCATTTGGCTGGTCGGCTACTGATTGGCTCCTCTGTCTGGTTCCAGTAATAAGTATAGAAGAGTTTGGGGTGTCAGCAGGAGCATCTTATCCAACACCCACCTGGATCTCTTCTTCTTCACGTCCTCGGCCGATACAAACACAGGCCTCCTGCAGACCCTCCTCTTCGTCCCATAATGCAAGTTTCTCTGCTCCATATCTACAATAAAATGGTTCTATATGGAATATCTGGGGTTTATGTATCTGCTCCATCACCCTAACCCAGTGATCCCCAACCAGTCAGCAACATGTTGCTCCCCAACCCCTTGGGTGTTGCTCTCAGTGCCCCCAAACCAGGGAGTTATTTTTGAATTCCTGACTTGGGGGCAAGTTTTGGTTGAATAAAAACAAGATTTCCTACCAAATAAAGCCCCCTGTAAGCTGATAGGGTGCATAGAGGCTGCCTAATAGCCAATCACAGCCCTTATTTGGCTCCTCCATGAACTTTTATGGTGCTTGTGTTGCTCCCCAAGTCTTTTTAGATGTGACTGTGGCTCCCGAGTAAGAAAGGTTGGGGACCCCCTGCCATAAGATACACATATACATATAGTCATTATGACCTCCTTGGATTTTTCACCTTCTGGACTGGGATGAGAGCAGTCTCTTTAGAGAGGGGCTTGGGTGGAATACCCACAATATGGCCTGAAGCCCCTTGCCTTGCTGGTAGCAATTGGGGAGGTAGAACATTACAGAAGGAGCAGCACAACGATGGACCGGCCTCCCCGTATTTTAGATGTAAGAGCTGCTCTGTGCAACTACAACGCCCACTTTATGCCTTTACAAAGTGAATCCCTATGGAATTATTTTGTGCAGGGTATGTACAAATAGGCCCTGGCATTTTAGATACACAAAGGTCCAAAACAGCCCCCCCCCCCACCCGCCTAATAAATAGTGAGTGTCTGTGGCAGGGGTCCTCAAACTTCTTAGGCAAGGGGGCCCTTCAGACAGTTGGAGGGCCGGACCGCCATCAACCCCCCCCAAACTATGGCCCTCTCCCCTGCTCCTGCATTCTCTTCCAGCATCACCCACCAACCTACCCCCCGCGCGCTCCATCCGTCCAGCAGTCTGTCCACCCTCCCACCTACCTACCTCTTCCAGCAACCCCCACCAACAGACCCCCCGTGTGTGCTCTGTCCATCCAACAGTCTGTCCACCGTCCCACTGATCTACCTACCTCTTCCAGCACCCCCACCAACCTACCCCCCCCGTGCGCGCTCCGTCCGTCCATCCAACAGTCTGTCCACCCTCTCACCTACCTACCTCTTCCAGCACCCCCCACCAACCTACTCCCCGCGCGCACTCCGTCCGTCTAACAGTCTGTCCACCGTCCCACGGGCCTACCTACCTCTTCCAGCATCACCCACCAACCTACCCCCCGCGCGCTCCATCCGTCCAGCAGTCTGTCCACCCTCCCACCTACCTACCTCTTCCAGCAACCCCCACCAACCTACCCCCCGTGTGTGCTCTGTCCATCCAACAGTCTGTCCACCATCCCACTGACCTACCTATCTCTTCCAGCACCCCCACCAACCTACCCCCCCGTGCGCGCTCCGTCCGTCCATCCAACAGTCTGTCCACCCTCTCACCTACCTACCTCTTCCAGCACCCCCCACCAACCTACTCCGTCCACCGTCCCACGGGCCTACCTACCTCTTCCAGCACCCCCCACCAACCTACCCCCCCCGCACCGCGCTCCGTCCATCAGTCTGTCCACCCTCCCACCTACCTCTACCAGCACCCTCTCCCCCGCGTGCAGTCCGTCTGTCCACCCTCCCACCTACCTACCTATCTCTTCCAGTTCCCCCCAGTCTTCGGTCCATCTAGTCCTCTTTCTACAAGCGCCCCTCCTCCCTCTCGGCTCTCCCGTCCCGCTTCCCGCTGACTCCTCTGCCCCTCTGGCATTTGCCAGAACCCACCGACTGCCAGTCCAGGCCATTTTTACCTATAGATGGCCACACCCCAGTGACATCACTAGAGGGGGAAGGGACATGTACTGTGCTGTGTTCACCAGTGAAAGAACAATGGAGTTTGACACACGGCTGAATCTGCAAACAGGCCAAACCTGTGAAACTCAGCAAGTATTCATGTTTCCCAGCCTTAAACTTGACATCCGCCGTTTCATCCGACTGATAGACATTCTCCAGGTCGCTGCTGCAGAGAGTGGAAGAAGCATGGCCATCGCTCTACAGGAATAAAAAGAGCATTCTTATTACTCTATGGTGGCAATGAAGGGGGCATTGGGGGAAAGATGTAAGGAAGGATTACTTCCCCTTTAAATGGCGCTCTTTCAATCTCACCTCTGTTCCGTATTCGATCCACTTGCTCTGCTCATCCTTCCAGTACCAGATCCAGTCTGTGGTGAAGATGAAGTGCGGAGGTTTGGATACTGAGGACGGGGTGGAGAGGCGTTTGACCTTCTTGGACTGGAAAGTCATGGTGTCAAAGTCCAGATTAATCACCATGGTTCTGCAAGATTGGGAGGAAGCAAAGCGTCATTCTTATTATTACTATCATCACATATTTATAAATAAGTGCTATATAAATAGTTCCCTCCCTTCACCCTTTGTTGAGACTGTTTTGGTTTACAGATAAGCAGAAGTCCATTATGCAGGGGGTTATCTGTGAACGTTTATTCTGATTATCTGTCTCGCAAGAACCAATTGTATTTAAGATATACTAATTAAAAAATGTAATTTTTTATTTTTTTTTAAATAGAAAAGAGCATTCCTTCTCTTTATACATATGGGTAGGGGGTGCCATAGTGTTTCCCTTAGACAGTACAGTATGGGGGTACAGCTTATTGTGTGCCCAGAACATTCCTTCTCTGTATATTTGTATTTATACATATGGGTAGGGGGTGCCATAGTGTTTCCCTTAGACAGTACAGTATGGGGGTACAGCTTATTGTGTGCCCAGAACATTCCTTCTCTGTATATTTGTATTTATACATATGGGTAGGGGGTGCCATAGTGTTTCCCTTAGACAGTACAGTATGGGGGTACAGCTTATTGTGTGCCCAGAACATTCCTTCTCTGTATATTTGTATTTATACATATGGGTAGGGGGTGCCATAGTGTTTCCCTTAGACAGTACAGTATGGGGGTACAGCTTATTGTGTGCCCAGAACATTCCTTCTCTGTATATTTGTATTTATACATATGGGTAGGGGGTGCCATAGTGTTTCCCTTAGACAGTACAGTATGGGGGTACAGCTTATTGTGTGCCCAGAACATTCCTTCTCTGTATATTTGTATTTATACATATGGGTAGGAGGTGCCATAGTGTTTCCCTTAGACAGTACAGTATGGGGGTACAGCTTATTGTGTGCCCAGAACATTCCTTCTCTGTATATTTGTATTTATACATATGGGTAGGGGGTGCCATAGTGTTTCCCTTAGACAGTACAGTATGGGGGTACAGCTTATTGTGTGCCCAGAACATTCCTTCTCTGTATATTTGTATTTATACATATGGGTAGGAGGTGCCATAGTGTTTCCCTTAGACAGTACAGTATGGGGGTACAGCTTATTGTGTGCCCAGAACATTCCTTCTCTGTATATTTGTATTTATACATATGGGTAGGGGGTGCCATAGTGTTTCCCTTAGACAGTACAGTATGGGGGTACAGCTTATTGTGTGCCCAGAACATTCCTTCTCTGTATATTTGTATTTATACATATGGGTAGGGGGTGCCATAGTGTTTCCTGTAGACAGTACAGTATGGGGGTACAGCTTATTGTGTGCCCAGAACATTCCTTCTCTGTATATTTGTATTTATACATATGGGTAGGAGGTGCCATAGTGTTTCCCTTAGACAGTACAGTATGGGGGTACAGCTTATTGTGTGCCCAGAACATTCCTTCTCTGTATATTTGTATTTATACATATGGGTAGGGGGTGCCATAGTGTTTCCCTTAGACAGTACAGTATGGGGGTACAGCTTATTGTGTGCCCAGAACATTCCTTCTCTGTATATTTGTATTTATACATATGGGTAGGGGTGCCATAGTGTTTCCCTTAGACAGTACAGTATGGGGGTACAGCTTATTGTGTGCCCAGAACATTCCTTCTCTGTATATTTGTATTTATACATATGGGTAGGGGGTGCCATAGTGTTTCCCTTAGACAGTACAGTATGGGGGTACAGCTTATTGTGTGCCCAGAACATTCCTTCTCTGTATATTTGTATTTATACATATGGGTAGGGGGTGCCATAGTGTTTCCCTTAGACAGTACAGTATGGGGGTACAGCTTATTGTGTGCCCAGAACATTCCTTCTCTGTATATTTGTATTTATACATATGGGTAGGGGGTGCCATAGTGTTTCCCTTAGACAGTACAGTATGGGGGTACAGCTTATTGTGTGCCCAGAACATTCCTTCTCTGTATATTTGTATTTATACATATGGGTAGGGGGTGCCATAGTGTTTCCCTTAGACAGTACAGTATGGGGGTACAGCTTATTGTGTGCCCAGAACATTCCTTCTCTGTATATTTGTATTTATACATATGGGTAGGGGGTGCCATAGTGTTTCCCTTAGACAGTACAGTATGGGGGTACAGCTTATTGTGTGCCCAGAACATTCCTTCTCTGTATATTTGTATTTATACATATGGGTAGGGGGTGCCATAGTGTTTCCCTTAGACAGTACAGTATGGGGGTACAGCTTATTGTGTGCCCAGAACATTCCTTCTCTGTATATTTGTATTTATACATATGGGTAGGAGGTGCCATAGTGTTTCCCTTAGACAGTACAGTATGGGGGTACAGCTTATTGGGGGGGCACCAGTACCTGCTGTTGGGGTCACAGTAGGATTTCTCAATCATTTCCATGTTATCCAAGTCCCTCCAGGTGCCATTGGTACAGAGCTGCCATCGGTAGGGGAGGTGGAAATGTTCCCGCACACATTTCTCTGCAGCAGAAAAACCACAGGAATAAGTTCAGCATTGGCCACAAAGTAATTTCAGGCTTTGGGCACAAGATGGAGTCTGTGCTGCATAGAACAGTTCAGATAGAGGCTGTGAGAGGGGGGTACAGCTCAGATAGAGGCTGTGAGAGGGGGGTACAGCTCAGATAGAGGCTATGAGAGGGGGATACAGCTCAGATAGAGGCTATGAGAGGGGGATACAGCTCAGATAGAGGCTGTGAGAGGGGGGTACAGCTCAGATAGAGGCTATGAGAGGGGGGTACAGCTCAGATAGAGGCTATGAGAGGGGGATACAGCTCAGATAGAGGCTATGAGAGGGGGATACAGCTCAGATAGAGGCTATGAGAGGGGGGTACAGCTCAGATAGAGGCTATGAGAGGGGGGTACAGCTCAGATAGAGGCTATGAGAGGGGGGTACAGCTCAGATAGAGGCTATGAGAGGGGGATACAGCTCAGATAGAGGCTATGAGAGGGGGATACAGCTCAGATAGAGGCTATGAGAGGGGGATACAGCTCAGATAGAGGCTGTGAGAGGGGGGTACAGCTCAGATAGAGGCTATGAGAGGGGGGTACAGCTCAGATAGAGGCTATGAGAGGGGGGGTACAGCTCAGATAGAGGCTGTGAGAGGGGGTACAGCTCAGATAGAGGCTGTGAGAGGGGGTACAGCTCAGATAGAGGCTGTGAGAGGGGGGTACAGCTCAGATAGAGGCTGTGAGAGGGGGGTACAGCTCAGATAGAGGCTGTGAGAGGGGGGTACGGCTCAGATAGAGGCTGTGAGAGGGGGGTACAGCTCAGAGAGAGGCTGTGAGAGGGGGGTACAGCTCAGATAGAGGCTGTGAGAGGGGAGTACAGCTCAGATAGAGGCTGTGAGAGGGGGGTACGGCTCAGATAGAGGCTGTGAGAGGGGGGTACGGCTCAGAGAGAGGCTGTGAGAGGGGGGTACAGCTCAGATAGAGGCTGTGAGAGGGGGGTACAGCTGGGATATAGGCTGTGAGAGGGGGGTACAGCTCAGAGAGAGGCTGTGAGAGGGGGTACAGCTCAGATAGAGGCTGTGAGAGGGGGGTACAGCTCAGATAGAGGCTGTGAGAGGGGGGTACAGCTGGGATATAGGCTGTGAGAGGGGGGTACAGCTCAGAGAGAGGCTGTGAGAGGGGGTACAGCTCAGATAGAGGCTGTGAGAGGGGGTACAGCTCAGATAGAGGCTGTGAGTGGGGGGTACAGCTCAGATAGAGGCTGTGAGTGGGGGGTACAGCTCAGATAGAGGCTGTGAGAGGGGGGTACAGCTCAGATAGAGGCTGTGAGAGGGGGGTACAGCTCAGATAGAGGCTGTGAGAGGGGGGTACAGCTCAGATAGAGGCTGTGAGAGGGGGGTACAGCTCAGATAGAGGCTGTGAGAGGGGGGTACAGCTCAGATAGAGGCTGTGAGAGGGGGGTACAGCTCAGATAGAGGCTGTGAGAGGGGGGTACAGCTCAGATAGAGGCTGTGAGTGGGGGGTACAGCTCAGACAGAGTCTATGTGAGTGCTGCTGAAGTGGGGGGGCTCACACAGACATGCTGTATAGGGCAGGGGGCGCCACAGATGAGAATTTCACCTTTGAAGCTGCAGCTGTTGCGGATAAAGTAAAGGCAGATCTCCTCTGTATTCTTGGGCGTCTCGGCCTTAGAGGATCCGGGTGTTGCTGTAGGGAGAGGTCAGAGCAACGGGTTTACTCATTCCACCAATCACCATCTATTCCCTATTAAACATGCACAGAGACTTATCCAATCACAAGCCGGCATGCCTGGCTACTAGAACACTTCCGGCCTGCTCTACCAATCAGTCCTACCATATCCCATCAGGCAGGCATACAAGCTTGTGATTGGCTAATTAGGGCAACGTCACTAACGACAGTGAAGTACAAATACTAAAAACTCATCATAAAACTATATTTAAAGGGTAACTTAAACCAGGAGGAAGTTTTTCACATGCAAAGGAGACAATATCCAATTGACAGCAAGAAAAACTTACCTTTTTTTTCAGGTGATTTTACCACATTTTGTGGAGGGGCATCACAGCCGGTCTGGAGGGTGTGGGCATTAATGTAGGTGTCTAGCAGCCCTGGCACAAGCCTGGCATCCAATCCCCACTTCGTCAGCTTCTTTAAATTCTCCTCGTCGCTGAGGTTATGGCACCGCTTGCATTTCTGCCCAAACTTGCAGTCTCCCTGCAGGAAATGCTGGCAAATGTGCAGCTTGTTACACTTGTTCTTAAAGGTGCAGGATCCGTGGGGCCCGTCCCCTCGATTGTAATGTGAGCAGATCTGTGATACGGGAGGGAGCAAACTTAGGGGGCTGTTCCTGCTGAATTGTGCTTAGTACAGGGGAATCCCTATGTGCCATAGTTTTATGGTATCTCTCTGTACAGGCTATGAGCAAACTTAGGGGGCTGTTCCTGCTGAATTGTGCTTAGTACAGGGGAATCCCTATGTGCCATAGTTTTATGGTATCTTTCTGTACAGGCTATGAGCAAACTTAGGGGGCTGTTCCTGCTGAATTGTGCTTAGTACAGGGGAATCCCTATGTGCCATAGTTTTATGGGATCTCTCTGTACAGGCTATGAGCAAACTTAGGGGGCTGTTCCTGCTGAATTGTGCTTAGTACAGGGGAATCCCTATGTGCCATAGTTTTATGGTATCTCTCTGTACAGGCTATGAGCAAACTTAGGGGGCTGTTCCTGCTGAATTGTGCTTAGTACAGGGGAATCCCTATGTGCCATAGTTTTATGGTATCTCTCTGTACAGGCTATGAGCAAACTTAGGGGGCTGTTCCTGCTGAATTGTGCTTAGTACAGGGGAATCCCTATGTGCCATAGTTTTATGGGATCTCTCTGTACAGGCTATGAGCAAACTTAGGGGGCTGTTCCTGCTGAATTGTGCTTAGTACAGGGGAATCCCTATGTGCCATAGTTTTATGGTATCTCTCTGTACAGGCTATGAGCAAACTTAGGGGGCTGTTCCTGCTGAATTGTGCTTAGTACAGGGGAATCCCTATGTGCCATAGTTTTATGGTATCTCTCTGTACAGGCTATGAGCAAACTTAGGGGGCTGTTCCTGCTGAATTGTGCTTAGTACAGGGGAGTCCCTATGTGCCATAGTTTTATGGTATCTCTCTGTACAGGCTATGAGCAAACTTAGGGGGCTGTTCCTGCTGAATTGTGCTTAGTACAGGGGAATCCCTATGTGCCATAGTTTTATGGTATCTCTCTGTACAGGCTATGAGCAAACTTAGGGGGCTGTTCCTGCTGAATTGTGCTTAGTACAGGGGAATCCCTATGTGCCATAGTTTTATGGTATCTCTCTGTACAGGCTATGAGCAAACTTAGGGGGCTGTTCCTGCTGAATTGTGCTTAGTACAGGGGAATCCCTATGTGCCATAGTTTTATGGGATCTCTCTGTACAGGCTATGAGCAAACTTAGGGGGCTGTTCCTGCTGAATTGTGCTTAGTACAGGGGAATCCCTATGTGCCATAGTTTTATGGTATCTCTCTGTACAGGCTATGAGCAAACTTAGGGGGCTGTTCCTGCTGAATTGTGCTTAGTACAGAGGAATCCCTATGTGCCATAGTTTTATGGTATCTCTCTGTACAGGCTATGAGCAAACTTAGGGGGCTGTTCCTGCTGAATTGTGCTTAGTACAGGGGAATCCCTATGTGCCATAGTTTTATGGTATCTCTCTGTACAGGCTATGAGCAAACTTAGGGGGCTGTTCCTGCTGAATTGTGCTTAGTACAGGGGAATCCCTATGTGCCATAGTTTTATGGTATCTCTCTGTACAGGCTATGAGCAAACTTAGGGGGCTGTTCCTGCTGAATTGTGCTTAGTACAGGGGAATCCCTATGTGCCATAGTTTTATGGTATCTCTCTGTACAGGCTATGAGCAAACTTAGGGGGCTGTTCCTGCTGAATTGTGCTTAGTACAGGGGAATCCCTATGTGCCATAGGTTTATGGTATCTCTCTGTACAGGCTATGAGCAAACTTAGGGGGCTGTTCCTGCTGAATTGTGCTTAGTACAGGGGAATCCCTATGTGCCATAGTTTTATGGGATCTCTCTGTACAGGCTATGAGCAAACTTAGGGGGCTGTTCCTGCTGAATTGTGCTTAGTACAGGGGAATCCCTATGTGCCATAGTTTTATGGTATCTCTCTGTACAGGCTATGAGCAAACTTAGGGGGCTGTTCCTGCTGAATTGTGCTTAGTACAGGGGAGTCCCTATGTGCCATAGTTTTATGGTATCTCTCTGTACAGGCTATGAGCAAACTTAGGGGGCTGTTCCTGCTGAATTGTGCTTAGTACAGGGGAATCCCTATGTGCCATAGTTTTATGGTATCTCTCTGTACAGGCTATGAGCAAACTTAGGGGGCTGTTCCTGCTGAATTGTGCTTAGTACAGGGGAATCCCTATGTGCCATAGGTTTATGGTATCTCTCTGTACATTGCCCTTCAAACACCAAACCTAGTTACCATGCAATGTACTCACGTCGGGCAGCAGGTTGGGGTCGTTCTGTAACAGAAGCTGCCGCAGCTCCTCGATGCTCATGGATTCCAGATTATACTTCTGCAGCACCGAGAGGTTGTGGGGGATATGGATGGAGTGATAAAATTTACACTTCTGTCTGCAGAGACAAGTACATTGATTATAAAAAAGACTATTATAGGGGTTCTCTTCCTGCATAATATGTTGGGG
Source organism: Xenopus tropicalis (assembly GCF_000004195.4). Lineage (NCBI taxonomy): Eukaryota > Metazoa > Chordata > Amphibia > Anura > Pipidae > Xenopus > Xenopus tropicalis. The sequence goes on from NC_030679.2 coordinate 8,059,847, forward strand.
GGGCACGGCTCAACCAAACGTTACTCAGCTATTGCTGGACTACAAATCCCAGAATAATATAACATATAATGAAGGCTGAGGCATGCTGGGAGCTGTAGTCCAGCACCATCAGGGTTGGATTCTTAAAGCAATATTGCCCAATAAAACTGCATTAAAATGCAAGAAATCCCCCAATGAGAATCCCCTGGGGCAGCACAGCTATTACAGGGCAGATAGTGAGTGCAGTAGCCCGGCCCTCGTCACCCAGCAACTAAATGCAAGTATAAACAGTAAGATTTCTTTGTGGCACAGGCACCCTTTGCTTCCTTATGCAATCCTCTGGCACTGGGAATGTGGTTTTAAAGGGGATATAAACCTCTTTGCCCAATTGAGGACACTAAACCCAACCATAAAGCTGTCCCACTGCGCCCCCTAGTTCTCTATATAAGGTATATACTTGTTACTACTACTCTCCAATAGAAAGTAGAAATGCCATGTTTTATTATTACAGAGAAAGGGAATCATTTAACCATTAAATAAACCCAATAGGGCTGTTCTGCCCCAATAAGGGGTAATTATATTTTAGTTGGGATCAAGTACAGGTACTGTTTTATTATTACAGAGAAAAGGGAATCATTTAACCATTAAATAAACCCAATAGGGCTGTTCTGCCCCAATAAGGGGTAATTATATTTTAGTTGGGATCAAGTACAGGTACTGTTTTATTATTACAGAGAAAAGGGAATCATTTAACCATGAAATAAACCCAATAGGGCTGTTCTGCCCCAATAAGGGGTAATTATATCTTAGTTGGGATCAAGTACAGGTACTGTTTTATTATTACAGAGAAAAGGGAATCATTTAACCATTAAATAAACCCAATAGGGCTGTTCTGCCCCCAATAAGGGGTAATTATATCTTAGTTGGGATCAAGTACAGGTACTGTTTTATTATTACAGAGAAAAGGGAATCATTTAACCATTAAATAAACCCAATAGGGCTGTTCTGCCCCAATAAGGGGTAATTATATCTTAGTTGGGATCAAGTACAGGTACTGTTTTATTATTACAGAGAAAAGGGAATCATTTAACCATGAAATAAACCCAATAGGGCTGTTCTGCCCCAATAAGGGGTAATTATATCTTAGTTGGGATCAAGTACAGGTACTGTTTTATTATTACAGAGAAAAGGGAATCATTTAACCATTAAATAAACCCAAAAGGGCTGTTCTGCCCCAATAAGGGGTAATTATATCTTAGTTGGGATCAAGTACAGGTACTGTTTTATTATTACAGAGAAATAAAGAAATCACTTTTAAAAATGTGAATTATTTGATTAAAATGGAGTCTATGGGAGATGAGTGACCTGCCCCGGTCCCACTCACCTGCTGCAGTTGCCCAGTAGATAGAAGCGACACAGATGAAGTTGGCCGCACTCCCCGGCGCATTTTGGGTTTGTCTGGGTGCATAGGCGCAAAGCACTGCGATACACGGCCGCCTTCATGTCTTCCCCCTGGGGCCGGAGCACCAGGCTGCGCCCTTCTTCCACCTCCACCAGTCTCTCCAGCTGCCGGGCATTTAGCCCCAGTGAGCGGCCCAGATGCCCCAGCTCCATGCTGCCCCCTGCTAGACAAAGCTGGCGCGACAGCCGCGCAGAGAGACCCTCGGTATCGGCCATGGCTGTTTGCCCCGCTCCCATGTAGAATGAAGGGGAATGAAGGTGGGGCCCCTGTGCTGTTCCCCTAACTCTCTCTCTTTAGGTTTTTTTTAATTTATTTTATTTTTAAATTTTTTTTTTTCTGTTTTGGTTCCGTTGCTTCCGCTGGATTTCTCTTTCTGATCCGACTCTTCTGTTCTTGATACCTTTTTATCTTCTCTTTATATTTGCACCTCTCTGGGCTTGATCTTCCCTTCTCTACTGTATCTCCCCTCCCTGCACTCACTGCTGCTTCTCTGCCATTGGTCCTTCTTTCCTTGCTGGTTCTGCTCCAATGACTTCTGAGCCCGGACTCCTTCAGTCCTTGCTGAATTTGCCCTGTCTTTCTGCCTCTTCTTGCCCCTTGCCTCCCCGGCAGTCTATTCCTTTATTGTGATTCTGACTTCCGAGCTCTTCAGTCTCCTCCTCCTCCTCCTCCTCCTCCTGTTGCCGGGGACTGAAAGAGAATAGAAACTGAAAGTCACACAAGAAACAGAACATTTCCCTGGGTCAGGGCCCCCCCATCCCCCATTATTATTGATGCAAATTCTTTTCAAGGGAAAGTAAAACTCTTATCACTAAATTGGAATTTACCATATTCTGCCATTGTGAGAATTTCATAATAAGGTGAGATTTGCTTTTTAGCATTTTTTTTTGCCACATTCCAGACCCATTTACTCAGGTCAAAAGGAGCCCTGGGGCAATCTGACCAATGGCCATACTGTTTTGTTAGCAGGGACTTAATGTCCCCATACACGGGCCGATTCTAGACCAATTCGGCAGCTTATCGGCCCATGTAGGGGCACTACCGACGGGCCTGCCCGACCGATATCTGGCCTGAAATTGGGCAGATATCGATCGGGCAGGTTTAAAAAATCTAGTCGGATCGGGGACCGCATTCATCGGCTCATTGATGCAGTTCCCGGACCGACTTTGCCTATACCCATCATTATAATTTGATCGTTTGGCCCCAGGGCCAAACAACCGAATTACCCTGAATTAGACCAATATCGCCCACCCGTAGGTGGTAGATCTGCCAGTGTATGGGCACCTTTAATATCCACAGAGGTTTGAACTTCACCCATCCAATCCCTGTGCAGCACTCAGGGTCGGACTGGGGTGCTCTAGTGGGCCCCGGTGACCCAGACCCAACCCTTGCCTGCGGTTCGACTGCCCAAGCGTTCCTCCCCCTACACAATAAACTTACATGTGCTCAGGGGAGGACATTAGGTGCGGGACCCTGTGGGACCCCCCGGTGGGCCCTGCACCCCCCAGTCCGACCCTGTCGGCACTACCGGGACTTAACTTCTGTGGAAAAACTAGCAAAACAGATAGGGTCGGACTGGGCCGCCGTGACACTGGGAAAAACCTGGTGGGCCCCGGCCCTAGTGGACCCGGAGGCCCAGACCCAACCCCTGCCAGCGATGGTGTTGGGGGCCCCTGCGGGGGGGGTTAGGGAGGTGCAGTGGGGGCTCCTGCGGGGATTAGGGGGCACAGCGGGGGTCCCTGGGGGGGCGGCAGCCCCAGTGGGCCCTGCACCCCCCAGTCCGACCCTGAGTACAGAGGGCTCTTTAGAGAAAAGAAGATGGAGGCTGCATCCCCGCCCAAGTGTGCAGCTGACTGACAGTAGAGGGGACCCGTTTAATTTGGCCCAAAAAATGGGCTCACTCTGAACCCTTCTTTTGTACTTGAAACATTTCAGCCAATCATAAATGAGGTGAATTTCAAGCAAAAAAACAAAAAAAAAATTAGCATTATGAACTTTTTATGCATTTTTCTCCACTTTCACAAATGAGCCCTATATAGAGGAATCCACTAATATAGAGACCAACTCTTTGATTTAGAAAATGTCGCATTTCTGGGTTTAGTTCCTATAACATACATAGGTGTATTTACATGTAGCATCTACAGTATACAAATGGCACTCAACAGAAACGATTGCCCAGCTTTATTAAAGGAACAGTAACACCAACATTTGGGATAAGGTATGGGATCCCTTATCCGGAAACCCATTATCCAGAAAGTTCCGAATTAGGGAAAGGCCGTCTCCCATAGACTCCATTATAAGCAAATAATTCAAATTTTTAAAAATGATTCCCTTTTTTCTGTAATAATAAAACAGTACCTGTACTTGATCCCAACTAAGATATAATTACCCCTTATTGGGGGCAGAACAGCCCTATTGGGTTTATTTAATGGTTAAATGATTCCCTTTTCTCTGTAATAATAAAACAGTACCTGTACTTGATCCCAACTAAGATATAATTACCCCTTATTGGGGGCAGAACAGCCCTATTGGGTTTATTTAATGGTTAAATGATTCCCTTTTCTCTGTAATAATAAAACAGTACCTGTACTTGATCCCAACTAAGATATAATTACCCCTTATTGGGGGCAGAACAGCCCTATTGGGTTTATTTAATGGTTAAATGATTCCCTTTTCTCTGTAATAATAAAACAGTACCTGTACTTGATCCCAACTAAGATATAATTACCCCTTATTGGGGGCAGAACAGCCCTATTGGGTTTATTTAATGGTTAAATGATTCCCTTTTCTCTGTAATAATAAAACAGTACCTGTACTTGATCCCAACTAAGATATAATTACCCCTTATTGGGGGCAGAACAGCCCTATTGGGTTTATTTCATGGTTAAATGATTCCCTTTTCTCTGTAATAATAAAACAGTACCTGTACTTGATCCCAACTAAGATATAATTACCCCTTATTGGGGCAGAACAGCCCTATTGGGTTTATTTAATGGTTAAATGATTCCCTTTTCTCTGTAATAATAAAACAGTACCTGTACTTGATCCCAACTAAGATATAATTACCCCTTATTGGGGGCAGAACAGCCCTATTGGGTTTATTTAATGGTTAAATGATTCCCTTTTCTCTGTAATAATAAAACAGTACCTGTACTTGATCCCAACTAAGATATAATTACCCCTTATTGGGGGCAGAACAGCCCTATTGGGTTTATTTAATGGTTAAATGATTCCCTTTTCTCTGTAATAATAAAACAGTACCTGTACTTGATCCCAACTAAGATATAATTACCCCTTATTGGGGGCAGAACAGCCCTATTGGGTTTATTCTGTATAATGATAGGTATGGCTTACTTTCCCTTTGATTTATTTAGCTTGACTCTGACTTGCAGAGTTGCCCCATAGCAGAAAGACGAAAACGTGATGGCAGCTTTCTAAAAGATTGATGAGTATGTTTTCAATTTTTTGTCAAAATGAATTGATTTAGGCAGTTTCCAAGGTCCAAAAAGCTGTGGCGGAATGTGTGTGGGAAGTTCTTGGAGAAGGTTTACGTGGATCTTGCCTGGGCCATTGTCCACCAATGCCTCCCAACCCGTGAGTTTCAGCGCAGGAGAGAATTGGTGGCGAGAGCTAAGTGCCCAACTGAGTCTTATTCAGACTATTTCTGTTTATTATGTTGATTGGAGCAACATTCAAGGGTATTTATTCCAGAATGATCCTTATACTTATATATCTCTGAACTGAAATCCAGTTGGATGACTGGCGAAATGTGCTTATTTGTGCCCTGGGTACCCCTGGAACTATAGCAGGGTGACTGTTACCCCAATGTTTCTATATATCTGTAACCTTGTTATGGGCTAAGGGGGCCCAGCCTGAAGGCCAGTTAGGGGGGGATTTGGGGTGAGTGCTTATTTGTGCCCTGGGTACCCCTGGAACTATAGCAGGGTGACTGTTACCCCAATGTTTCTATATATCTGTAACCTTGTTATGGGCTAAGGGGGCCCAGCCTGAAGGCCAGTTAGGGGGGGATTTGGGGTGAGTGCTTATTTGTGCCCTGGGTACCCCTGGAACTATAGCGGGGTGACTGTTACCCCAATGTTTCTATATATCTGTAACCTTGTTATGGGCTAAGGGGGCCCAGCCTGAAGGCCAGTTAGGGGGGGATTTGGGGTGAGTGCTTATTTGTGCCCTGGGTACCCCTGGAACATCTACTTTACTCTAGGTACCAGGCAGTCACATGAATGAGAGCCAGGAAAATGAACACAAGCTTCCTGTATACTAGGATACTGATTTATAGTAATGTTTCTATATTACTTTACATTTCTTTTCTTTACTCATATAAAGAAACCACTCAGCCTGCGCTCTCTCCCCCCGACTCCCCTATAATATAAGGGAGCGGAACGTTCATCAATACAAACAGCAGCCACAATAAAGCAGCGCTGAGAGCTCACTTCCCGCTCAGGAGAGAACACTGACAGCTCCTCATCGTGGTTTGCGAGTTCAGACACTTTAGAGCACATCTCACCAGGTACAACCTATAGAAATGATCCCTGAAAGTATAGTCTTACTGATACCCTGGAACCGGCAGCCCCCGGCCCCTGTGGGACGATCATTACAATTATGGCGAGTGAGTAATGGGAGGGCCGCCCTCTTCATCTGCATATTCCCCTGTGCTGCTTTTCTATAGGCAGCAAAAGCCCAGGGGGAGGAGTTACAGGGCCATGGGCTCTGTGTCAGGAAGGGAACACATCATGTGATCTATTTTTATAAATAGAGGTAGGGGCATCCCATAGGCACTGGCTGACAGCCCGGACTGGCAGTCTGTGTTTAACCCCTTTTTGGCTAAAGTAGACAAATTCCAGCTATGGGTAGAGCATGGGATACATTGGAATCCTCTTCAGCAGGATGGGCCTTCACTAAGGGGAAGTTTCTATATGGAGGGTGTTGTGCAACTACACCTCCCACTGCAACGTGTAAGCGTAAAATGCAGTAATTAAGCAAACGGACACCAGAAGCTCTTGATGAACTAATTAACAACTGGTTTATTTATGCAGACAAAGATGGTACAGGTATGGGACCTGTTATCCAGAATGCTCGGGACCTGGGGTTTTCCGAATAAGGGATCTTTCCATAATTTGGATCTCCATACCTTAAAGTGTATAATCACTACCCAAGCCCTGTGCCCCCTCTCCAGTTACTGGGATGGCTGATAATTCCCTCTGTGCCCAGTCCACTAGATGATGTTGCATTAACCCCAGACATGATATACATATGGGTGCGTTGAACTACAACTCCCAGCAGCCCCAAGATATCCTGAAAGTTATAGCTTAAGGATCAACGGCAGAACTGCCCCACATCCCAGTAGAAAGTAACAGTACAATCACATACCCTATAGAGCAGGGAGCAGGGGGTAGAACTGCCCCACATCCCAGTAGAAAGTAACGGTACAATCACATACCCTATAGAGCAGGGAGCAGGGGGTAGAACTGCCCCACATCCCAGTAGAAAGTAATGGTACAGTCACATACCCTATAGAGCAGGGAGCAGGGGGTAGAACTGCCCCACATCCCAGTAGAAAGTAACAGTACAATCACATACCCTATAGAGCAGGGGGTAGAACTGCCCCACATCCCAGTAGAAAGTAACAGTACAATCACATACCCTATAGAGCAGGGGGTAGAACTGCCCCACATCCCAGTAGAAAGTAACAGTACAATCACATACCCTATAGAGCAGGGAGCAGGGGGTAGAACTGCCCCACATCCCAGTAGAAAGTAACAGTACAATCACATACCCTATAGAGCAGGGAGCAGGGGGTAGAACTGCCCCACATCCCAGTAGAAAGTAATGGTACAGTCACATACCCTATAGAGCAGGGAGCAGGGGCTAGAACTGCCCCACATCCCAGTAGAAAGTAACAGTACAATCACATACCCTATAGAGCAGGGGGTAGAACTGCCCCACATCCCAGTAGAAAGTAACAGTACAATCACATACCCTATAGAGCAGGGGGTAGAACTGCCCCACATCCCAGTAGAAAGTAACAGTACAATCACATACCCTATAGAGCAGGGGGTAGAACTGCCCCACATCCCAGTAGAAAGTAACAGTACAATCACATACCCTATAGAGCAGGGAGCAGGGGGTAGAACTGCCCCACATCCCAGTAGAAAGTAACAGTACAATCACATACCCTATAGAGCAGGGAGCAGGGGGTAGAACTGCCCCACATCCCAGTAGAAAGTAACAGTACAATCACATACCCTATAGAGCAGGGGGTAGAACTGCCCCACATCCCAGTAGAAAGTAACAGTACAATCACATACCCTATAGAGCAGGGAGCAGGGGGTAGAATTGCCCCACATCCCAGTAGAAAGTAACAGTACAATCACATACCCTATAGAGCAGGGAGCAGGGGCTAGAACTGCCCCACATCCCAGTAGAAAGTAACAGTACAATCACATACCCTATAGAGCAGGGGGTAGAACTGCCCCACATCCCAGTAGAAAGTAACAGTACAATCACATACCCTATAGAGCAGGGAGCAGGGGGTAGAACTGCCCCACATCCCAGTAGAAAGTAACAGTACAATCACATACCCTATAGAGCAGGGGGTAGAACTGCCCCACATCCCAGTAGAAAGTAACAGTACAATCACATACCCTATAGAGCAGGGGGTAGAACTGCCCCACATCCCAGTAGAAAGTAACAGTACAATCACATACCCTATAGAGCAGGGAGCAGGGGGTAGAACTGCCCCACATCCCAGTAGAAAGTAACAGTACAATCACATACCCTATAGAGCAGGGGGTAGAACTGCCCCACATCCCAGTAGAAAGTAACAGTACAATCACATACCCTATAGAGCAGGGGGTAGAACTGCCCCACATCCCAGTAGAAAGTAACAGTACAATCACATACCCTATAGAGCAGGGGGTAGAACTGCCCCACATCCCAGTAGAAAGTAACAGTACAATCACATACCCTATAGAGCAGGGGGTAGAACTGCCCCACATCCCAGTAGAAAGTAACAGTACAATCACATACCCTATAGAGCAGGGAGCAGGGGGTAGAACTGCCCCACATCCCAGTAGAAAGTAACAGTACAATCACATACCCTATAGAGCAGGGAGCAGGGGGTAGAACTGCCCCACATCCCAGTAGAAAGTAACAGTACAATCACATACCCTATAGAGCAGGGGGTAGAACTGCCCCACATCCCAGTAGAAAGTAACAGTACAATCACATACCCTATAGAGCAGGGAGCAGGGGGTAGAACTGCCCCACATCCCAGTAGAAAGTAACAGTACAATCACATACCCTATAGAGCAGGGGGTAGAACTGCCCCACATCCCAGTAGAAAGTAACAGTACAATCACATACCCTATAGAGCAGGGAGCAGGTTGAGCCTGAATGGAATAGAAATAGGAACCTCTGTCTATACTGTCCAATTGCATGCTGGGTATTGTAGTTTTATATCAATCCTAGCTGTAGGCTAATTATTAAATACAAACTACATTACCCAGCATGCAGTGGGATAGGCACACTAGAGGGAAACACAACTTTGGCTAGTTTCCAAAGTAAAAGGCTCCAAAATATAGCCCAAACCTGTACCTTGGCGGGTTTGTACCAATATGTGGGAGTCTCTGCATTTGAATGGTTGTTTCTTTCACGATTTATGGATGCGAACTACTCTGTGAGGGCGGATTTTGTATGGAGGGACCGGCATACTGATGACGTCGCTACTCTCTTTGCCCCGCCCCCTGTTTCAGTTTCGTTTCTCCCTCAGTCCGGGGCAGGTAGGAGGCGCTCTATACACTAAAGGCGGAACTCGCTTCCCCCGGTGCCAGAGCCATGTCCGACCCCAGAGTGAGCTCCTACCTCACCAGCCTCCTCTGCAACCATGAGGGCCGCCTCCGCCGCTCCCAGCTGGGGGACCTCCTGCAACTGCCCCCGGAGCAGATCGAGCAGATTCTCCAAGAGGAGCCGCATCGCTTCTCCGTATCGGGGGATCTGGTGTTGGCCCGGACCGCTATGCGAATCTGCCCCGACTACCTGAAACAGAAGGAAGAGGAGAAGGAGTGCGACAAGCTGCATCTTTGTCGCCTCTACCTGCAGGGCAAGTGCTGGGCTGCCCGGGGCAGGGGGTGAGTAGAACCCGGAGTAACGCGTTAGTATGAGCCACTACTACCAGGAGCAAGTGATATATGTACAGTAATAATAGCAAAGGCTTGGTACATGTAGTAAAGGTGTAGTAACCTCTCATATCTAGATATGTGCCAAAGTCAGTACTCTCAGGGAGAAAAAAAAATTGAATAGTATAGTTGTACCGACCAGTAAATGAGTAGAACTGGGGCTACTATAGGCACCATCTCCCCCTACTATACCTGCTATCCCACAGCCCCAGTCCCTTCCCAGAGGCTATTATCCCCCCACTGCTACTATAGGCACCATCTCTCCCTACTATACCTGCTATCCCACAGCCCCAGTCCCTTCCCAGAGGCTATTATCCCCCCACGGCTACTATAGGCACCATCTCTCCCTACTATACCTGCTATCCCACAGCCCCAGTCCCTTCCCAGAGGCTATTATCCCCCCACTGCTACTATAGGCACCATCTCTCCCTACTATACCTGCTATCCCACAGCCCCAGTCCCTTCCCAGAGGCTATTATCCCCCCACTGCTACTATAGGCACCATCTCTCCCTACTATACCTGCTATCCCACAGCCCCAGTCCCTTCCCAGAGGCTATTATCCCCCCACTGCTACTATAGGCACCATCTCTCCCTACTATACCTGCTATCCCACAGCCCCAGTCCCTTCCCAGAGGCTATTATCCCCCCACTGCTACTATAGGCACCATCTTTCCCTACTATACCTGCTATCCCACAGCCCCAGTCCCTTCCCAGAGGCTATTATCCCCCCACTGCTACTATAGGCACCATCTCTCCCTACTATAGCTGCTATCCCACAGCCCCAGTCCCTTCCCAGAGTCTGAGAATGAAACCCTTCTCTTCCTTTTGGTAGTCCTAGTATTGTTTACTCTGCAAAGCACTAAGAAATTACCATTCTTCATTTTTCACACATAGTATTGAAATGGAATTCTCTTCTTCTCTCAGTGCTCCCTGCAAATTCTCTCATGACACCTCCTCAGAGCATAACAAGGCCGTGCTGAAGGCGCACGAGATTTTTGGACTTGAAGATGACGAACTGAAGGTCCTTCTTCTCCAGAATGATCACTCGCTTCTGCCTGAGGTAAGAGAACTGGAGATGGAGGGTACAAATAATGAACAGAATTCATTAAACACAGATCCCATTGTAAGCAGCAGTCCTGCCCTGCTTTATGGCTGAGATTCTAGCTATCTGTATAACAGAGCATTCTGTCACAGTGGCACAGATCCTATCTGATCCCCCCATTGTAAGCAGCAGTCCTGCCCTGCTTTATGGCTGAGATTCTAGCTATCTGTATAACAGAGCATTCTGTCACAGTGGCACAGATCCTATCTGATCCCCCCATTGTAAGCAGCAGTCCTGCCCTGCTTTATGGCTGAGATTCTAGCTATCTGTATAACAGAGCATTCTGTCACAGTGGCACAGATCCTATCTGATCCCCCCCATTGTAAGCAGCAGTCCTGCCCTGCTTTATGGCTGAGATTCTAGCTATCTGTATAACAGAGCATTCTGTCACAGTGGCACAGATCCTATCTGATCCCCCCCATTGTAAGCAGCAGTCCTGCCCTGCTTTATGGCTGAGATTCTAGCTATCTGTATAACAGAGCATTCTGTCACAGTGGCACAGATCCTATCTGATCCCCCCATTGTAAGCAGCAGTCCTGCCCTGCTTTATGGCTGAGATTCTAGCTATCTGTATAACAGAGCATTCTGTCACAGTGGCACAGATCCTATCTGATCCCCCCATTGTAAGCAGCAGTCCTGCCCTGCTTTATGGCTGAGATTCTAGCTATCTGTATAACAGAGCATTCTGTCACAGTGGCACAGATCCTATCTGATCCCCCCATTGTAAGCAGCAGTCCTGCCCTGCTTTATGGCTGAGATTCTAGCTATCTGTATAACAGAGCATTCTGTCACAGTGGCACAGATCCTATCTGATCCCCCCCATTGTAAGCAGCAGTCCTGCCCTGCTTTATGGCTGAGATTCTAGCTATCTGTATAACAGAGCATTCTGTCACAGTGGCACAGATCCTATCTGATCCCCCCCCATTGTAAGCAGCAGTCCTGCCCTGCTTTATGGCTGAGACTCTAGCTATCTGTATAACAGAGCATTCTGTCACAGTGGCACAGATCCTATCTGATCCCCCCATTGTAAGCAGCAGTCCTGCCCTGCTTTATGGCTGAGATTCTAGCTATCTGTATAACAGAGCATTCTGTCACAGTGGCACAGATCCTATCTGATCCCCCCATTGTAAGCAGCAGTCCTGTGACTTGTTCTGACTTGTGTCATGATCATTGTCTGGTATTTGTGTAAATTCCTCGTATTACCCAACTCCCCATTGGGTTGGCCACATACTTGGACACATACATGGAACTGGGGAGTTCAAATTTTGGGGACCCTCCAATACTGACGCACACAAAATGCACCATTATATATTGTTTTATTGCAAGGGAGAAAGCTCAGAATCTTATAGCGTATATTTTCTCCGTAGGTGTGTATAAAATATCTGCATTCCACCTGCGATCGAGAAAACGGTTGCACTCGGCTGCACGTCTGCGGTTATTTCACTCGCGGCGAGTGTAGCAGCGCTAACTGCAGGCGCTCTCACTGCCTCTTGGAATCCAGCACAGACTTAGTGATGAAGCAGAGCCGCCATTCTCTGGTGTCCATTGAGAACTTCCAGATGCTGTGTGTGATCAAGTGCAACGAGGCAGTCAATGTGCCCAAGAAGGGGGCTAATAATGGAGCGCAGTGTGGCCCCTCAGGAGCTGGGAGAGGCAGAGGCAGGGGCAGGGGCAGAGGGAGGGGCAAATACCAGAGAACAAGAGGCACGCAAGGTACTGCCCAAATGTACTAGTAATTATTGTTGTATGTACAGGTATGGGATCTTTTATCCGGAAACCCATTATCCAGAAAGCTCCATATTACGGAAAGCCTGTCTCCCATAGACTCCGTTTTAATCAAATAATTCAGATTTTTAAAACTGATTTCCCTTATCTCTGTAATAATAAAACAGTACCTGTACTTGATCCCAACTAAGATATAATTACCCCTTATTGGGGGCAGAACAGCCCTATTGGGTTTATTTAATGGTTAAATGATTCCCTTTTCTCTGTAATAATAAAACAGTACCTGTACTTGATCCCAACTAAGATATAATTACCCCTTATTGGGGGCAGAACAGCCCTATTGGGTTTATTTCATGGTTAAATGATTCCCTTTTCTCTGTAATAATAAAACAGTACCTGTACTTGATCCCAACTAAGATATAATTACCCCTTATTGGGGGCAGAACAAGTGACTAGTATAACTCAGCCTGCAGCCTTGTGCCTTTATATGGGGGGCACAGAACCCCTCAGTGACTGCTAATATCCTTCTCATTTACAGTAGGGGGTACATTATCCCTTATAATACATGAGTGATACTCAGAGTTCCCTGTATAACTCAGCCTGCAGCCTTGTGCCTTTATATGGGCACAGAACCCCCCAGTGACTGCTAATATCCTTATCATTTACAGTAGGGGGTACAGTATCCCTTATAATACATGAGTGATACTCAGAGTTCCCTGTATAACTCAGCCTGCAGCCTTGTGCCTTTATATGGGCACAGAACCCCTCAGTGACTGCTAATATCCTTATCATTTACAGTAGGGGGTACATTATCCCTTATAATACATGAGTGATACTCAGAGTTCCCTGTATAACTCAGCCTGCAGCCTTGTGCCTTTATATGGGCACAGAACCCCTCAGTGACTGCTAATATCCTTATCATTTACAGTAGGGGGTACATTATCCCTTATAATACATGAGTGATACTCAGAGTTCCCTGTATAACTCAGCCTGCAGCCTTATGCCTTTATATGGGCACAGAACCCCTCAGTGACTGCTAATATCCTTATCATTTACAGTAGGGGGTACATTATCCCTTATAAAACATGAGTGATACTCAGAGTTCCCTGTATAACTCAGCCTGCAGCCTTGTGCCTTTATATGGGCACAGAACCCCTCAGTGACTGCTAATATCCTTATCATTTACAGTAGGGGGTACATTATCCCTTATAATACATGAGTGATACTCAGAGTTCCCTGTATAACTCAGTCTGCAGCCTTGTGCCTTTATATGGGCACAGAACCCCTCAGTGACTGCTAATATCCTTATCATTTACAGTAGGGGGTACATTATCCCTTATAATACATGAGTGATACTCAGAGTTCCCTGTATAACTCAGCCTGCAGCCTTGTGCCTTTATATGGGGGGCACAGAACCCCCCAGTGACTGCTAATATCCTTATCATTTACAGTAGGGGGTACAGTATCCCTTATAATACATGAGTGATACTCAGAGTTCCCTGTATAACTCAGCCTGCAGCCTTGTGCCTTTATATGGGCACAGAACCCCTCAGTGACTGCTAATATCCTTATCATTTACAGTAGGGGGTACATTATCCCTTATAATACATGAGTGATACTCAGAGTTCCCTGTATAACTCAGCCTGCAGCCTTGTGCCTTTATATGGGCACAGAACCCCTCAGTGACTGCTAATATCCTTATCATTTACAGTAGGGGGTACATTATCCCTTATAATACATGAGTGATACTCAGAGTTCCCTGTATAACTCAGCCTGCAGCCTTGTGCCTTTATATGGGGGGCACAGAACCCCCCAGTGACTGCTAATATCCTTATCATTTACAGTAGGGGGTACAGTATCCCTTATAATACATGAGTGATACTCAGAGTTCCCTGTATAACTCAGCCTGCAGCCTTGTGCCTTTATATGGGCACAGAACCCCTCAGTGACTGCTAATATCCTTATCATTTACAGTAGGGGGTACATTATCCCTTATAATACATGAGTGATACTCAGAGTTCCCTGTATAACTCAGCCTGCAGCCTTGTGCCTTTATATGGGCACAGAACCCCTCAGTGACTGCTAATATCCTTATCATTTACAGTAGGGGGTACATTATCCCTTATAATACATGAGTGATACTCAGAGTTCCCTGTATAACTCAGCCTGCAGCCTTGTGCCTTTATATGGGCACAGAACCCCTCAGTGACTGCTAATATCCTTATCATTTACAGTAGGGGGTACATTATCCCTTATAATACATGAGTGATACTCAGAGTTCCCTGTATAACTCAGCCTGCAGCCTTGTGCCTTTATATGGGCACAGAACCCCTCAGTGACTGCTAATATCCTTATCATTTACAGTAGGGGGTACATTATCCCTTATAATACATGAGTGATACTCAGAGTTCCCTGTATAACTCAGCCTGCAGCCTTGTGCCTTTATATGGGCACAGAACCCCTCTGTGACTGATAATATCCTTATCATTTACAGTAGGGGGTACATTATCCCTTATAATACATGAGTGATACTCAGAGTTCCCTGTATAACTCAGCCTGCAGCCTTGTGCCTTTATATGCTCACAGAACCCCTCTGTGACTGATAATATCCTTATCATTTACAGTAGGGGGTACATTATCCCTTATAATACATGAGTGATACTCAGAGTTCCCTGTATAACTCAGCCTGCAGCCTTGTGCCTTTATATGGGGGGCACAGAACCCCTCAGTGACTGCTAATATCCTTATCATTTACAGTAGGGGGTACATTACCCCTTATAATACATGAGTGATACTCAGAGTTCCCTGTATAACTCAGCCAGCCTGTGTATGGCCACCTTTAGTCCTACTGTGCTATTGCTATTGACAAGACCGTACTGCTGGGTCTGACTCATGACACAATATAGCAGAAGCCATCTGATTAACAGAACTTTTATCAAGTGGAAGGCATGGTGCAAAGTGCAAGAAAACAGGCCCAGTCCACCATTTTGTTTTTGCACTTTGTACCCCGCCTTCCACTTTTTCCTTAGTTACAATGGCATACTCTGATGTGAGAACACACCAATTATATAGTGATAAAGTGCCCCCTATTGTAACATATAGGGATATTATAAGTCCCAGAGGGGTTCCTTATAATATATAGTGAATAAAGTGCCCCCTATTGTAACATATAGGGATATTATAAGTCCCAGAGGAGTTCCTTATAATATATAGTTAATAAAATACCCCCTATTGTAACATATAGGGATATTATAAGCCCCCGAGAATTCTTTGACCATATAAAGGTACAAGGCCGAAGGCCAAGTGCTTTTATACAGGTCATGGAACTCCAAGGTGACTTCTAATATCCTCACATTTTACAACAGGGGGTACTTTATTTATTATAATATACAAATGTTAGTGAGTCATGTGACAAATTATATCACTAAGCTTTGTAACTGATGACATCACTAAGCACTGTTTATAAGGATATAATTTACAGTTTGGCCCCAGAGGGTAATGACCCAACTGTATATTATATGGATATTATTAACAATATGAATCAATGGACAATATTGTCTTATCAACCATTATGCTATTGGCCAGTGTATATCCAGTACAGTAAATAACTGTAGGTGGTTGCCCCCTTGGATCCTACAGAGACTGCCTGTATGATTTTGGGTATAGTTTTATGGTTTTTCTCTGAGCTATGGTTAATTTAAAGGGTAAGTTCATCCCCTGCCACCATGGGTTGGTTATTAGGCTGTGGATACACGGACAATGCAACTCATTTCAGTGATTTCTGCCTTTATTAGGGCGCGGCCCCCGTAGAGGCTCCAGAAGCTCCAGCACCCCAGGGAGTCGGTGCAGTACACCAGACAAATTAGATGCCGAGGATGATGAAGATGGAGTATTTGATCCGCCTTCAGGTGACAAAGAAGAAAAATCTGCAGCAGCGTCTGGTCCAAGTTCATCCGTCGGGTCTACAGAATGGTCCTCAGCACCCCAACCCAAACCCAGAATATTATCATTGAATAGAAATGCTTCATCGGAATCCAGTACCCAGGAAGCCAACAGCAGTCGAGAACGCCACAAAGCAACTGGTTCCATATCGAAGGGACAAGGAGCCAACTCTGCTATTATCAGTCCAAATAACCATATACCCACTGGGACTGGGCAGCAGAAGCCCAACTCTGCCATCATCAGTCCGACCACCATCTATAATAGCATGTACACAACCAAGGACACTACATCTCTGGGGCAGAAGGTCAGCTCTACCACCACCAGGATTGGCAACACAGCCACTGGCGCTGCATCTATGGAGCAGAAAGTCAACTCTACCACCACCAACCCTGCCATGTACCCAACCACCAGAACTACATCTGTGGGGCAGAAAGTCAACTCTACCCTCCCTACAACTTCCACATACATAGCCACTGGCACTGCATCTATGGAGCAGAAAGTCAACTCTACCACCACCAACCCTGGTATGTACCCAGCCATTGGAACTACATCTGTGGGGCAGAAAGTCAACTCTACCCTCCCTACAACTTCCACATACATAGCCACTGGCACTGCATCTATGGAGCAGAAAGTCAACTCTACCACCACCAACCCTGGTATGTACCCAGCCATTGGAACTACATATGTGGAGCAGAAAGTCAACTCTACCACCACCAACCCTGGTATGTACCCAACCATTGGAACTACATATGTGGAGCAGAAAGTCAACTCTACCCTCCCCGCAACTCCCACATATAGAGCCACTGGTGCTGCATCTATGGAGCAGAAAGTCAACTCTACCACCACCAATCCTGCCATGTACCCAACCACCAGAACTACATCTGTGGCACAGAAGGTCAACTCTACCACCACCAATCCTACCATCTACCCACCCACCAGAACCTCATCTATGGAGCAGAAAGTCAACTCTACCACAACCAATCCTGCCATGTACCCAACCACCGGAACTACATCTGTGGCACAGAAGGTCAACTCTACCATCTATCCACCCACCAGAAACACATCTATGGAGCAGAAAGTCAGCTCTACCACCACCAATCCTGGCATGTACCCAACCACTGGAACTACATATGTGGAGCAGAAAGTCAACTCTACCCTCCCCGCAACTCCCACGTATAGAGCCACTGGTGCTGCATCTATGGAGCAGAAAGTCAACTCTACCACCACCAATCCTGCCATGTACCCAACCACCAGAACTACATCTGTGGCACAGAAGGTCAACTCGGCCGCCATTGGTAAGTATGCAGCCACTGGTACTACATCTGAAGTCAACTCTACCACCACCACCGGTCCAGGCATGTACAAAACTACTGAGGCTACCACGAACCGTTTTGAGGTTGTAAACGAGTAACAGTGGCCACACACAAATTTGTTATGTTCTCTGATTGGCCCATGGGCAAAACGGACAGATAGCCTATGTGGCGCCTCTTATGTCATGCTACCTTTCTATTGTTTCAGTTGTTCCTGCTATTCAAATCTTCCAGATGCCAAAACCAACCAATATCCATAGTCTATTGATATTGGCGGTGTCGGCGGGCCTCCATTTTTTTTATGCCTGGTTGGGCACCCTTAGCAGCACCAGTGGTGACAACTGCAACTAATGCTTAGAAGTTGCAACAGCGCACCTCCTCAGAGCCTGCAACAGGGCAAATTGCTGCAAAAAAAATGTTCCCCCATGTAGGGTAGAGAGGGGGCAATTGGAAGGCAGGTGAAGTTGAGCATTGTAAGACAATAGAAAGACTGTAGAGGCAATGGTGGCTCCTTGAGATGGGTTTTAATGGCTGTTTATTCTGTTTGACAGTTAATTCAGCCATTGCCATCAATATGAATATTGAATACAGCGAGATCTGTCTCCACCACATCTGGAAGCACTGCAGGCTTGGAAGTAAGTGATGTCTCTTTGTGTCCTGCTACTGAAGGAAATGACCAATCCAGGACCTCCTGCTGGGCCCAGGCCCTAGTAGGGCCCAGCCAATGAGAATTCCCATCGATATTTGCACCGTGAGACCATAAACATCTGTACCATTTGGCTCTATCTATAGCAAATTGCTGTCAGAGTGGTTCCAGGGTGTCAGGACCTCGGGCAGGCCCTAAGAGAGATTCCAAGCAGAGCCTCCTGCAGGCCAGCAGGTCACATGGGGCTACCAAATAGCCAATCACCGTCCTTACTTGGCATCCCCAAAGAACTTTTTTTTTTTATGCTTCTGTGGCTCCCCAACCCTTTTTACATCTGAGTGTGGCTCACGAGTAAAAAAAGGTTGGGGATCCCTGCCCTAGGAGATCCAATCCAACATGGCTTCCAAAGCCCCTTATCTGATCTTAGATCCTGAAGGATACATTGTACAAATCTGCAGTACTTCAAAGTATCCTGTCTCCCTTCCCCTGCTTCCTGGCTCTGTGCTAAGCTCCACCCTCCCCTGCTTCCTGGCTCTGTGCTAAGCTCCACCCTCCCCTGCTTCCTGGCTCTGTGCTAAGCTCCACCCTCCCCTGCTTCCCGGCTCTGTGCTAAGCTCCACCCTCCCCTGCTTCCTGGCTCTGTGCTAAGCTCCACCCTCCCCTGCTTCCTGGCTCTGTGCTAAGCTCCACCCTCCCCTGCTTCCTGGCTCTGTGCTAAGCTCCACCCTCCCCTGCTTCCTGGCTCTGTGCTAAGCTCCACCCTCCCCTGCTTCCTGGCTCTGTGCTAAGCTCCACCCTCCCCTGCTTCCTGGCTCTGTGCTAAGCTCCACCCTCCCCTGCTTCCTGGCTCTGTGCTAAGCTCCACCCTCCCCTGCTTCCCGGCTCTGTGCTAAGCTCCACCCTCCCCTGCTTCCCGGCTCTGTGCTAAGCTCCACCCTCCCCTGCTTCCCGGCTCTGTGCTAAGCTCCACCCTCCCCTGCTTCCCGGCTCTGTGCTAAGCTCCACCCTCCCCTGCTTCCTGGCTCTGTGCTAAGCTCCACCCTCCCCTGCTTCCTGGCTCTGTGCTAAGCTCCACCCTCCCCTGCTTCCTGGCTCTGTGCTAAGCTCCACCCTCCCCTGCTTCCTGGCTCTGTGCTAAGCTCCACCCTCCCCTGCTTCCTGGCTCTGTGCTAAGCTCCACCCTTCCCCTGATTCCTGGCTCTGTGCAGAGCTCCACCCTCCCCTGCTTCCTGTCTCTGTGCAGAGCTCCACCCTCCCCTGCTTCCCAGCTCTGTGCTAAGCTCCACCCTTCCCCTGATTACTGGCTCTGTGCTAAGCTCCACCCTCCCCTGATTCCTGGCTCTGTGCAGAGCTCCACCCTCCCCTGCTTCCCGGCTCTGTGCTGAGCTCCACCCTCCCCTGCTTCCCGGCTCTGTGCCGAGCTCCACCCTCCCCTGCTTCCCGGTTCTGTGCTAAGCTCCACCCTCCTGCAGGGGCCGGAAGCATCTATTGGCCACCACAGCTTCTGACTAAGGAACAGTTTTCATAGTCATAGAGAGGCTTCAGATGGGGTTTTTGCCTTCCTCTGGATCAACTGGCAGTTAGGCAGGTTATATATAGGCATTAAGGTTGAACGTGATGGACGTGTGTCTTTTTTCAACCTAACTTACTATGTTGCAGACAAGTGTGGTGAGATGCATTATCACTTGCCCTACCGCTGGCAGGAGAATCTGGGCGCCGGGTGGCAAGACCTTTCTCACATGGATGCCATAGAGAGGGCATTCTGCCAGCCTAAGAACGACAGGTAGAAGCCGATGCCAATAAAACCATATTGTATGGGGAACGGAATACGGAAAGTCTGACCGCTTGTCCCTTATTGCAGTTATTCTGGAGTTGACTTTGCATCAATGACGTACAGGCCGATCCGCATCCGCCGACTCGCCACGCCTTCATCGGCCACGAGATCCCTCGAGTTTGTCCTGACCACGGAGTGGCTCTGGTACTGGCAGGACGAACTGGGAACGTGGATCGAGTATGGAAAATGCGTGAGTAGAGAGGGCGGGACTTCGTTGTTGTGCAGCCATGACAGTTTGGGGGGGTGGGGCTAAACCTAATAGGGTAAAGACAGTATTGGGGTGCTTCCCAAGGCTGACATTGTTGCTATATGGCCCATTCTATTTCCACAGAACACAAAGCAGGTGGGTGCCTCAATAACCTCCTCGGACTTGGAGTCCATCTATCTCGCTGATAAAACAGCCGTGGTCCCGTTCCAGGCCGGAGGTCAACACTATGAAATCAGCTTCAAAGGTGAGGAGTGTTTTTAACCCCGGTGTCTTTTTTCCCTGCACGGGGGGCACTTACAGAATCAGTGCGGTTGAGCAGTAAGTTAGGGCTTAGTTCCCCTTTAAGTTAATCTAAGTTGCCCATTGTCCGTCAGTCGGTCAGTGTAAAGCCGGCCATACACGCAACAAAATGGCCGTAGTTGTAATGTGTATGGCCGGTTTAAAGGGGAAATCTGCCTGTCTTGTAGACATGATTCAGAGAAATATTAAGTACACGACTCAGAGGCGAATCCGCCGGAGGCCCAAGTACCAGTCGTCTGAAGATGTGCAGAAACTCAAGGGGACGTAAGTACCATAAATCGGAGCATCGGGGTGATGGCCACATTGTTTACACCCCCCTCCAGGATCCAAAGAACTATGGCGCCAAACGAGTGGATCATGTTGTGTACGGCCACTTTTAGGAATTTTGCTTGGACCTCTATCTATCCAACCAACCAGCAACACATCTATCTACCAAACCAGCAACACGTCTATCCATCTATCCAACCAACCAGCAACATGTCTATCTATCTATCTCTATCTATCCAACCAACTAGCAACACATCTATCTATCCAACCAACCAGCAACACATCTATCATCTATCTATCATCTGTCATCCATCTATCTATCCAACCAGCAACACGTCTATCTATGTATCCAACCAGCAACACATCTATCAATCATCTATGTATCTATCTATCTATCCAACTAGCAACACATCTATCTATCCAACCAACCAGCAACACATCTATCATCTATCATCTGTCATCCATCTATCTATCCAACCAGCAACACGTCTATGTATCCAACCAGCAACACATCTATCATCTATGTATCTATCCAACTAGCAACACATCTATCTATCTATCCAACCAACTAGCAACACATCTATCATCTGTCATCCATCTATGTATCCAACCAGCAACACATCTATCTATCATCTATGTATGTATCTATCCAACCAACCAGCAACACATCTATCTATCATCTATCTATCAAACAAGCAACATGTCTATCTATCCAACCAACCAGAAACACGTCTATCTATCATCTATGTATCTATGTATCCATCTATCCATCTGTCTATCTATCCAACCAACCAGCAACACGTCTATCTATCAATCATCTATCTATCCAACCAGCAACATGTCTGTCTATATATCATCTATCTATCCAACCAACTAGCAACACATCTATCATCCATCTATCTATCCAACCAGCAACACATCTATCTATCATCTGTGTATCATCTATGTATGTATCTATCCAACCAATCAGCAACACATCTATCTATCATCTATCAAACAAGCAACATGTCTATCTATCTATCCAACCAACCAGAAACACGTCTATCTATCTATCAATCATCTATCTATCCAACCAGCAACATGTCTGTCTATATATCATCTATCTATCCAACCAACCAGCAACACATCTATCTATATCTATCTATATAATCTCCAACACCAGTTCTAAAAACTATCCCCACAATTCAATTTATTAGTTGTAATTACCCAAAATAGCCCACAGGAAGCGCTGTGCCCACATTGTCTTATTCTAACAAACTGTAATGACACTTTGCAACCAACAGATGGCACTGTCACTGATATTACAACATAATAAAAGATCAAGTTGCTTCAGGATCCACTATTTTTCTTCCAGTATCTCTTATTACAGAGATTTTTTAATTTCTGGGAAGTTCACCCCCCAAGGGAAAACGAAGCCCTTGCCCTGTAGAGATTACTATCTGAGTGGCAGTTTAATTGGGTTCCATTGAATGTACGTGTATTTGCTTCAGTGGGTTTGAGGGACATCTATTGGTAAGATGCTGTAATTACATCTGCATTCACTTGAGAACAGTGACATCTGTTGGTTGCAAGGCCTCACTACAAGTATGCGGTAGAGTTGTATTAGGGACCCTGTTACTACCGAGTAGTATGTCTAATGAGTGGGATTCTCAGAGACCCCCAATCTCTTTTTATTCCTGCAGCACAAAACCAATAGCGAGCAGTTCTCCCCTGAAGAATGGAAATTACCCTTCAGACTGGGACGCCTCTGCCCTGCCCGACATAGGGTCTATGGTATTTCTGATTTTAATTTGAGCTAAACCTTGTGTACTTGAGAGAGGCGGAAGCCTAAATCTTTGCAGTCTGGGAGCAACTGTCATTTTTATTGATCTAATATGGGCATTTCTGTCGCTCCGTGCAGTTGGTGCCCGTCCGTGAGAGTTCCCATGAGTACACGCAGATCCTCGGCCTCTTCAATAAGACCATGTCTGGCCAAACAGTGAAGATCCAGCGCATCCAGAACAAGTCTCTCTGGGAGGTCTACCAGTGGTACGTACCCCCCCACTGCCACCTTAGAGCCAATGTAAAGAGTATGGCACCCAGTGCACCCACTTTCTTTCCAGCATAAACCAGCCCACCAAAAGAAAGACAACTTTAGGACAATGGGGGTTTAAGCGCCTTAATTCAACATGGCACCCTTGGCTTCACCCCATCTGTATTTGCCGCTTTTGATAACCGGCAGGGAGGGCTGGCAGCTGGCAGACATGGGTCCCTCTGCTCAATACACCTCTGTCCTATGTTCTTAGGCAAAAGGTGCAGATGCAGAAGGCAAACCCGGGAAAGGGAGTGAGCGAGATGCAGCTGTTCCACGGGACCGACCCGTCTCACCGAGCTGCAATCTGCCACCAGAACTTTGACTGGCGAGTGTGCGGCACTAACGGAACTGTATATGGTCAAGGTAGGTTGGGCATTAAAGGGGATATAAACTCTACACAGCAGCACTAAAACTGCTGGACTAAAATTCCCAGAATTCCCCAGTGCATTACCCAGGCTGAGGCATGATGGGAAATGTAGTCCGGCAGCCATATTGCTGGTATTGTAGCCATTCTCCCACACTTACCAAGCTTTCTGTGTTCTCTGCAGGGAGTTACTTTGCCAGAGACGCTTCCTACTCCCATAACTACTCAGTCCCCACAGCTACAGGCAGGAGAATGATGTTTGTGGCACGGGTGCTGGTGGGAGACTATGTGAGGGGAGACCCCACCATGAAGCGGCCCCCCCTGAGACCCGGCAGCGCCACCCAATGCTACGACAGCTGCGTGGATACTTTCTACAATCCTTCCATCTTCGTGGTGTTTGAAAAACATCAGATTTACCCAGAATATCTCCTGGAGTACGAGCCAAAGAAAGAGGAAAAGTCGTGCTGTATCAGTTAGAACCTCGGACTTTTGGACCCTAAGACTCGACAACGTCCAGCGATAGCTGAAAGATATGGGAAAGATTTACATTAATGTGAAAAAAAAAAAAAAAAAATAGATTTCTGGGACATTGAGATTGAAATCCTCAGGGAAAAAAAAAAATATATGATAAAATAGACTAGTAATGACTGAATCACGTAGACTGAAATCAGCGGTTTGATTGGTTGCTATGGGTTACTAGACTTTTACTTCATTCCCTAGACATACAGGTCACTTTATAACCTGTGTGGCCAAATACACGTTATACATGACCCCCAACCTCTAGGGGGGGGTTGCTGCTTATACTCTCTTGCCCTGCAGTCTGTAGCATGTTGCCCCGGGTTGCAAAACTACATCTCCCAGCATGCTTTGAGCTTTGATAAGACGCTGGAAGTTGCAGCCGGGCAGTGTTTGGTTAACCCATGGTTGAAGAAATCTATCACGGTTTCCCTTTGAAAAGGCTGACAATCTATAACAAGCACTTTAAGCAAAGAAAAGGCAGATTTGGGGGGGCATCTGTGCTATTTTTGCTTCCCCTCATTTCAAAATATTATTTACTGTATTTATTCATATTGATATGTTCTGTGTACTTTCTGAAATTCTCATAATTCTCATTATTCTCATAATAAATCCTATTTGGTGCTAAAGAGAATGCTTGGGACCTGGAGGGGGGGTGGGGGGTTCCGGATAAGGGGTCTTTATGTGCATATAACATGCCCAAAGGATTCCGTGGATCACTAGACGGACATATTTATTATAGCGTGTAAGCCAACGTCGCTAGTGATGTTGCCCATAGCAACCTACAAGTTATAAAACAAAAGCAATGATCTGATTGGTTGCTACGAGCAACATCAAACAACAAATATGCCCCTTGTCTCCAGAGCAAGGACCTTGGGCAGAGGGGTTATGGGAGATAGCTCTTAGTACAAGTTGCCCCAGGGCAAGGTTAGGCAGGTTATATATAGGCATTATGGTTGGACGTAGTGCTGGGCGGTATACCGGTTTTTTAAAAAAAAACGATATGGTTTTTAAACATACCGCTACACCGGTATGCGCGCCTCCTGCTATTTTTCTTCAATTATATCCGGGTTGCGCCCGTGCGCATGTGACGTCAGCGCGCACGCGACGTCGCTAGGACGCATCGCTGGAGGAACCACAAGTTGGGTAAGTTCTGCTGGGGGGTTGTGGTTGGAGTTTTGGGGGGGTTGGAGTTGTGGGGCGGGGGTGTTGGGGTTGTGGGGGGTGTTGGGGTTGGGGGGGGTTGGAGTTGGGGGGGGGCCACCAATATTTATTATTTATTTATATACCGTCAAATACCGGGATACCGATATAATTTTGAAAAATACCGTGATATAAATTTTTGGTCATACCGCCCAGCTCTAGTTGGACGTGATGGATGTGTGGCTTTTTTCAGCCTAACTTACTATGTTACTATGTCTTTGTACTTCTGCCAATCAAGGCTTCCTAGGCAACAGGAATTGGTAAGTGACCACACGCAGCCATTCTTTTTATTGGCACAAATGCAGAAACATCGGTCTACGAGTTATATTAATGGGCTCCTTTGGGGCTGCCGCTGTTTTTTGGAAGGGCTGTCCGGGCCAAAACTGCCTGTTTAGATTTTAAAATGAGAGAATTCGGACAGGACTCTGAAGTAAATGCACCAATCACTGATCACAGCATCATAGCCCTGACATCATAGCCCTGACATCATAGCCCTGACATCATAGCCTGGCCCCAAAATGTCACTGTCCTGCCCCTGGCATCACCGGCTCACCTGAAACCGTCACTACCCCACGTCCCCCATTCAGACTTTGCAATTCCAAAAGATGGCACCCCTAGTTTCCTTCCTGCCCCCCCCCCCCTTAACTACAGTTGGTTGCTGCCTCTCCTGTCAGTGTTAATGTTGCTTATCTGACCCAGCAGAGACAGCGGTTGCAGGGGGGGCCCAGTTAGACCCTAATTTCAATATATTTTAGTAGAAAAAGCCAACTTTCCAGTATTTTGGGGCGCAGTCCTGAGATTGTCCGTTTCAAAAAGAAATTGCCATGAAAGCTCCAGAGCACTCAGAAGCCCCGTCCACATGGTATCGTAAAGAGGCGGGGCTTCCGAGTGCTCTGGAGCTTTCATGAGCTTTCAGCTGTACTCTCGGGGGGTCCGATCTACAGTCCATAGGGGGCATCTGTACTTGGTGCTATTGAGCCCCCAATCCAGTGCAAAAGGGGAAAATGTCCCAGTTGTATTGTACCACCTTGGCCAAACCCCCCAACCCCGCTGCTTCTCTGGCACTCACCGTAATTCCACCCCCCCCCAAATCCCAGACCCGTTAAACCCATTCAGGCCTTTCCTATCCACGATTTAGTGAAAATTTGTCCTATTTCAGTTAATTCCCCGGCTGACCAAGAACAAGTTGTTGCCTCCAACACTATAGGCAGGTTCTGAATTGGGCCCACTTTCCACACAAACAATAAACCCAAGGGGTGGGGTTCAGCCCACAAGCAGCCAACTGGTTGGCCCAATAGTGCTTATTGAAGTATTCAGGAAGGAAGGGAGTTTCATTGGTGCAAACAAACACTCCGAATTTATTGGGGTCCCCCCCCCCATTACCAATTATATTATTGCCCTGTGTATTCAGGGCTGGGACTTGGGGGGCAGCAGAGAAGGATAGGGGGTGACAGTTACCCTTACCCCACAATGATTTCCAGCAATAATTTGAATTAAGAATAGAGGATAGATTTCCCCGGACTGGACGAGAGGGGGGAGGAGCTCGGGGTGACCCAGGCCTTGGGTATTTCGGGGCAAAAGAGACAATAGCGCCCCCTGCAGTATTAATACAAATGCCATAAGCTTTTATATTAAAGATCCACATTCAAAAGGCCATAGATAAGCACTCTATGTATAATATAGTATAGATATTTGGATATTTATCCTCATTACTGTTATACCCAAGGGCCTCAACAGAGAACGGGCGCTAAGCTGCTTTATTGGGTAAGTTTTGGGTTTATTCTCCCTTTAATCTGAAAGTCTGAATTCATTATGTACTTAGTACAATCATTTATTCATCTATATTACTCCTATACCCACCACTGTAATTCAGTTTGGCCCTATTAGCCCAATATCCACCCACCTTAGGTGGCCATATCAGGAGAAGATCCACTTGTTCGGTGACCTGACGTTATGCCAATACTTAATATACAGGTATAGGACCCATTATCCAGAATGCTCAGGACCAAGAGGTCTTTCCATAATTTGGATTTCCATACCTCAAGTCTACTAAGAAATCAATTAAACATTAATTAAACCCAACAGGATTGTTTTGTATCCAATAAGGATTAATTATATCTTAGTTGGGATCAAGTACAGGTACTGTTTTATTATTACAGAGAAAAGGGAATCATTTAACCATTAAATAAACCCAATAGGGCTGTTCTGCCCCAATAAGGGGTAATTATATCTTAGTTGGGATCAAGTACAGGTACTGTTTTATTATTACAGAGAAAAGGGAATCATTTAACCATGAAATAAACCCAATAGGGCTGTTCTGCCCCCAATAAGGGGTAATTATATCTTAGTTGGGATCAAGTACAGGTACTGTTTTATTATTACAGAGAAAAGGGAATCATTTAACCATTAAATAAACCCAATAGGGCTGTTCTGCCCCCAATAAGGGGTAATTATATCTTAGTTGGGATCAAGTACAGGTACTGTTTTATTATTACAGAGAAAAGGGAATCATTTAACCATTAAATAAACCCAATAGGGCTGTTCTGCCCCCAATAAGGGGTAATTATATCTTAGTTGGGATCAAGTACAGGTACTGTTTTATTATTACAGAGAAAAGGGAATCATTTAACCATTAAATAAACCCAATAGGGCTGTTCTGCCCCAATAAGGGGTAATTATATCTTAGTTGGGATCAAGTACAGGTACTGTTTTATTATTACAGAGAAAAGGGAATCATTTAACCATTAAATAAACCCAATAGGGCTGTTCTGCCCCAATAAGGGGTAATTATATCTTAGTTGGGATCAAGTACAGGTACTGTTTTATTATTACAGAGAAAAGGGAATCATTTAACCATTAAATAAACCCAATAGGGCTGTTCTGCCCCAATAAGGGGTAATTATATCTTAGTTGGGATCAAGTACAGGTACTGCTTTATTATTACAGAGAAAAGGGAATCATTTAACCATTAAATAAACCCAATAGGGCTGTTCTGCCCCCAATAAGGGGTAATTATATCTTAGTTGGGATCAAGTACAGGTACTGTTTTATTATTACAGAGAAAAGGGAATCATTTAACCATTAAAAAGGAAATTGGTTGAATTATTTGATTACAATGGAGTCTATGGGAGATGGCCTTCCGTAATTCGGAGCTTTCTGGATAATGGGTTTCCGGATAAGGGGTCCCATACCTGTATCAGCTTCAGCTTTGCCTTGGGCAGAATGGATTTGTGGGACCCAAGTTCTTCACAGGACTGAATGGGCCCCTTCCTCTACAAGCGTCCGGCTTGCTGGTTGCTATGGGCTCGGTTAGTTGGAGTCTGACTCTTCTCGGAGAAGTGCAATAGAGATGCCTGTCAGTGCAGCCCCCCAGCTGTAGCCAATCCGCTGATTCCCGGGGCTTTGTTGCCCTCACCTGTAGGTAATGGGAAAGTCCAACCTCCTTCTCTCTATTCTGTAGCAGCTCAGAGCAAACCCGGGGGAAATCCAGGTAAGTGACTCTCAGTCCTTGGGCTAAAGCCACACGTAGTGTAATGTAGACAGTGATAGTCTGAGACAAGTTGCAGTTATTCTTTATTTTGTATTATTTGTGACTTGAGCTTTTTGTCTAGCAGCTCTTCATTGTGGCGTTTTTAGCAGCTTACATTTGGTTGCTAGGGTGCAATATACCCTAGAAACTTGCCAGTGGAATGAATGAGACACTGCTTACAGCAGCAATGGCAGATAGAAACATCTAGAAACCCAGTGAGAATGAGAAATGAATGGATATTGGGAAGTTGTATCAGGAGTCAGAACCAGCAGTGCAGGGAAGGGAAAGGGACAGACACAGTGACAGTTACACATAACTATAAACCCAGTGAGAATGAGGAATGAATGGATATTGGGGAGTTGTATCAGGAGTCAGAACCAGCAGTGCAGGGAAGGGAAAGGGACAGACACAGTGACAGTTACACATAACTATAAACCCAGTGAGAATGAGGGATGAATGGATATTGGGGAGTTGTATCAGGAGTCGGAACCAGCAGTGCAGGGAAGGGAAAGGGACAGACACAGTGACAGTTACACATAACTATAAACCCAGTGAGAATGAGGAATGAATGGATATTGGGGAGTTGTATCAGGAGTCAGAACCAGCAGTGCAGAGAAGGGAAAGGGACAGACACAGTGACAGTTACACATAACTATAAACCCAGTGAGAATGAGGGATGAATGGGTATTGGGGAGTTGTATCAGGAGTCAGAACCAGCAGTGCAGGGAAGGGAAAGGGACAGACACAGTGACAGTTACACATAACTATAAACCCAGTGAGAATGAGGAATGAATGGATATTGGGGAGTTGTATCAGGAGTCAGAACCAGCAGTGCAGGGAAGGGAAAGGGACAGGCACAGTGACAGTTACACATAACTATAAACCCAGTGAGAATGAGGAATGAATGGATATTGGGGAGTTGTATCAGGAGTCAGAACCAGCAGTGCAGGGAAGGGAAAGGGACAGGCACAGTGACAGTTACACATAACTATAAACCCAGTGAGAATGAGGAATGAATGGGTATTGGGGAGTTGTATCAGGAGTCAGAACCAGCAGTGCAGGGAAGGGAAAGGGACAGACACAGTGACAGTTACACATAACTATAAACCCAGTGAGAATGAGGAATGAATGGGTATTGGGGAGTTGTATCAGGAGTCAGAACCAGCAGTGCAGGGAAGGGAAAGGGACAGACACAGTGACAGTTACACATAACTATAAACCCAGTGAGAATGAGGAATGAATGGATATTGGGGAGTTGTATCAGGAGTCAGAACCAGCAGTGCAGGGAAGGGAAAGGGACAGACACAGTGACAGTTACACATAACTATAAACCCAGTGAGAATGAGGAATGAATGGATATTGGGAAGTTGTATCAGGAGTCAGAACCAGCAGTGCAGGGAAGGGAAAGGGACAGACACAGTGACAGTTACACATAACTATAAACCCAGTGAGAATGAGGAATGAATGGGTATTGGGGAGTTGTATCAGGAGTCAGAACCAGCAGTGCAGGGAAGGGAAAGGGACAGGCACAGTGACAGTTACACATAACTATAAACCCAGTGAGAATGACATTCTCTTTTATTAGGCACCATTTTATTTTTGGTTTTACTTCCCCTTTAACATTGATTTATTAAGCAACAGCCGCTCTGCGTTCTTAGTCGGTCTCTTGGGGGTACCGAGCCCCCAGGGATCAGCAGACAGAATATTTGCCCCTGTAATGATGTAATATAATGTATAACGTTTAACTGGAGGTTGTGGTGTCTCTGTTACAGGCAAGCGCAGGGGGAGATGCTCTCTGCGTATGAGGACAGAGAGGGGGCATCTGGGGACCCTAAAAATGTCATCTGTCTCCATCATATCTGGAACTACTGCATGCTGGGAAGTAAGTGTTGTGATACCCATACACCAGTGGAGACTACAACTACCAGCAGCCTCTGTGCCACTGGCATGTTTGGAGTGTTAGTTGAACTATAGCTATAGTGCTACAGGTTGGTCAGGTTGGGGTACTTACACTGGGCTCAGCAGGGGCATTTTACCAGGGACAGCAAGAAGCACGGTAGAGAGGGGCAGTATTGGGGCTGCTGGCTCAGAGCCATGGGCAGGGTGGTACTGGGGTGTGGCCCCAGGGGCCCCCGACACCTTCCCAATTCCCTCCCCCAGAGACTGTGTACATTATATTGTGATTGGGGGACCCTCTGCCAGTGTCGGACTGGCCCATCAGGATACCAGGGAAACTCCCGGGGGGCCCAGGGGTCAGTGGGCCCTCCTGCTCCTGCCCATTTGGCCTGTTTCATGGCCATTCCCTATTTCTGAATGGGAAGAGAGAGGGGAAATAGATGGAAGAATAGATGCTAGCATGTAAATAAAAGGGACTGGGAGAATAAAGAGGTTGGGTGGGGAAAGGAGAGTGGGGCCTAGGGGCTAAGGTTTTCTGGTGGCCCCTGGGGTCCCAGTCCGATATTGTCCTTTGCACTGGCAGGGATCGAGTCTGGGTCCTGGGAAAAACCCGGTGCCCCTCTGTCCCAGTCCAACCCTGCCTGATTGGCCAAATTTAGAGCAGGGCCCCAGTCCATTCCAGTGACATTAATCTGCCTGTGCCCAGTCAGTGACATCATTGCCCCCTGACCCCACCCCTTTGACTTGACTTTCACTATGGGACCCATATTGAAAGCAATCCATGTGCCTCTTGGCAGAACTTGCCCCGCCCCCTTTCCGCCGCAGCTTCGCCATTCTCCCTGCTTTGGGCAATACTGGGGGGACTGGGCCGGCAGAACCTCCCCACCAGCACTACCCCACTGACCACTCTCCCCCAATTGTGCCTAGTTAAGTATGAGATATGTGCAGGGTCCACCGGGGCTCGCGGTGGCCCCGGTGGCCCAGACACGACCACTGCTGTGCTCTTCCTGCCAGACCGTTCCTCCCCTGATGTGTTAAATTTACTCGCGCTCAGGGGAGGACACCAGGTGGGGGCCCCTGCGGGGGGTTAGAGGGGCCCCTGGGGGGGGAGACGCGGCCAGCGGGGGCACCTGCAGGGCCCCTGGGGCGGGAGCCCCGGTGGGCCCTGCACCCCCCAGTCCGACCCTGAGCGTGTGTAAGTTTAATGTGTATGGGGGGGAGCGGTCGGGCAGGGGGAGCGCTGGCAAGGGTTGGGTCTGGGCCGCCGGGGCCCACCGGGCCACCCAGTTCGACCCTGGATATGTGCACTCCGCCAGGGGAGCAGGGGGGGCCCCAGGGCGGTTGGGAGCAGGGGGGGCCCTGGGTGGGGGCATTCTTGACCCCTGTCCGGCCCTGGATATGTGTGCTCTGGGGGAAGGCCGGGGGGGGGGTTGGGAGCAGAGGGGGGCCCTGGGTGGGGGCATTCTTGACCCCTGTCCGGCCCTGGATATGTGTGCTCTGGGGGAGCGGAGGGGGGTTGGGAGCAGGGGGGGCCCTGGGGTGGGGGCATTGTTGACCACTCACACCCCTGTCCGACCCTGGAAATGTGTGCTCTGGGGGAAGGCCGGGGGGGGGGGGGGGTTGGGAGCAGGGGGGGCCCTGGGTGGGGGCATTCTTGACCCCTGTCCGGCCCTGGATATGTGTGCTCTGGGGGAAGGCCGGGGGGGGGGGGTTGGGAGCAGGGGGGCCCTGGGGGGGGGGGCATTGTTGGCCCTGCACACCCCTGTCCGACCCTGGATATGTGTGCTCTGGGGGAGCGGAGGGGGGGTTGGGAGCAGGGGGGGCCCTGGGGGGGGCATTGTTGGCCCTGCACACCCCTGTCCGGCCCTGGTTTCAGGTGCAAATTAGTGAGTGATGGACCTGTTACTGGCGCAGGTAAATCAGGGCAACTCCTGACTGATACTGACTTTATACCCCACACAGAAAGGAACAAATTGCAGTAATAATAACAGGTAAAAATATTAAATCAAGATATCTGTGCTCTGTTGCAGCCGACTGCGGGGAGATGCATTACCCTTTGCCCTACCGCTGGCAGCAGCTGGTTGGCACCGAGTGGCAGGACTTTACTGACATGGAGGCGGCGGAGCGGGCGTTCTGCCACCCTGAGAATGACAGGTAGGATATTATAAGTTGCCTGTGACCATACGGCAGAGAGCAGGGAATGCCGGGCACTACACTGGGGCCCTTAGGGCCACCGTAGAACCTGATACCCTGGGCCCACTCTCATAGCAACTACATACATAAAGTGCCGAATGGTATCGGCTCATATATAGATGCACAGTGGGCTGATGGGAGTTCTGGGCTCACTGGGAGATCTCTGGTTCCCCCCGCCGCCCTGAACAATAAAAGCAACTGGCAAAACATATTAAGGGTGTAAATTAATTTCAAAAGCCATTTTTTTTAAGTGAAGCATTTTATTATGGTATGGGCAATGCCCGGACTGGCAATCTGTAGATTCCGGCAAATGCCAAGGTGGCTGCTGTAGGGTGCCATAGACAGTCATTATTTATAGGGTCTGTGGGGGGCTCTGTGTACTTGAAATGCCAGGACCCAGGGCCACCATCAGGGGGGGCAGTTGCTTTAAAGGGGGCCCAGCCGTGATACAGTTTTTTTAGCTTGGGCCCCCTTTAAAGAATTACGGGCCCTGTCATTGGTGGTCAGGAAACAGGAGGTTGCTGGGGAGGAGATGGCTGATGCTGGAGGGGTGGAGCTGGTGGATGCTGGGGGGGAGGAGCTGGCGGATGCTGGGGGAGGAGCTGGCGGATGCTGGGGGGGAGGAGCTGGCGGATGTTAGGGGGGAGAAGCTGGTGGATGCTAGGGGGGAGGATCTGGTGGATGCTTGGGCAGGAGGAGCTGGTGGATGCTTGGGGAGGAGGAGCTGGTGGATGCTTGGGCAGGAGGAGCTGGTGGATGCTTGGGGAGGAGGAGCTGGTGGATGCTTGGGCAGGAGGAGCTGGTGGATGCTTGGGGAGGAGGAGCTGGTGGATGGTTGGGCAGGAGGAGCTGGTGGATGCTTGGGGAGGAGGAGCTGGTGGATGCTTGGGCAGGAGGAGCTGGTGGATGCTTGGGGAGGAGGAGCTGGTGGATGCTTGGGGAGGAGGAGCTGGTGGATGCTTGGGGAGGAGGAGCTGGTGGATGCTTGGGGAGGAGGAGCTGGTGGATGCTGGGGGCGGAGCTGGAGGATGCTGGGGGGTGGAGCTGGAGGATGCTGGGGGAGAGATTGAGGATGCTGGGGGAGAGATTGAGGATGCTGGGGGAGAGATTGAGGATGCTGGGGAGGATGCAGGGGGGGAGCTGGAGGATGCTGGGGGGAGCTGGAGAATGTAGGGGAGAGCGGCAGGAAGCAGCGGGGAGCAGGCCATAGTATGAGGACACTGGGGGAACACCATCAATGTTTTAGGGGGCCCTGGGCTGGCTAGCAATGTTTTAGGGGGTCCCTGCCCTGGCACCAATGCAAAACGTAACCCCTGGCCACCAATGTTTTAGGGGGTCCCTGGCTACCAATGTCTGTGTGTCCTTTGGATTGATAGGAGGAGTCACTGCGGGAGGGGCAATAGGGGGGCAGGTTGTGGGAGGAGGGGGGGCCCAGAAAATTTTGTTGTGAGGAGCTCCGTGATTTATGATGGCGGCCCTGCCAGGACCTATTATGAATCCCAGGTATGGGCTTAACATGGCCTTTATTATGCATATCCAAACTGCATCCTCCACCTCCGACCCCTTGTCTTTGTGTCAGTGCAGTTACGTGGGGGTTGATTTTGAAACCATGACATACGGAACCAGCCTCATCCGGCGACTGTCCACGGCTTCATCGGTTACGCAACCCCCCGAGTCTGTTCTCACCACAGATTGGATCTGGTACTGGCAGGATGAACTGGGAAGCTGGATTGAGTATGGAAAGCCAGTGAGTAGCGAGAGGTTTCCAATGTTCCAATGAACAGCAGAGGGCGCTCATCTGATATTTTGTTATATAATCAGTGTAAGAACTGCCAGTATCTCGAGATCTATAAAAAAAAACACAATAATTGCAAAAGTGCTCATAGGAGCAATACATGAAGTTAAGCCTATAACCCCCGTTTAACTGGGAATTAGTTATACGCGTTGATCACGTAACCGAGTAGCCTGTCTGGCTCATTCTGCAGAACTCAGCGATGGTGAGCGCTTCCATAACGTCGGCCCTCTTGGAGAACCACTACCTCGAGCGGAAATCCACGGTTCAATTCCAGGCTGGAAGTCAATACTATGAAATCAAATTCAGAGGTATTATGTTATTACGTTCCACCCCAATAACCCTTTCCTGCATAGTGAAATTCTCCCTAAGCTAAAGTAAAGTAAAATTGCTCAGATGAGCACTTTTGTACTCTGCTAATACAATGACTTTGAAACAATAGCGCCACCCGCTGCTCATTTGACAAACCAGGAACAGCAGAAAATTAAGTTTGTGAGAAAAGAAAAAATCTTATGATGTTGCTCTGCTTAGAACTGACCAAAGAGATATCACGTGACTCTTCTCTGCTCACTGAATGTATTTTCTGCCTTTCATGAAGAAATGATTCAGAGAAATTGTAATTACGAGACCCCAAGACGAGTCAGGAGGAGACCCACCTACCGGTCCTCTCAGGATGTTCAGAAACTTAGGGGGACGTAAGTATCATAAACGAGGGGACTGGGGAGATGGCTGGGTTGTATAGTTCTACACCAGACTCCAAAACACTCTCTCCCTACTATACCTGCTATCCCACAGCCCCAGTCCCTTCCCAGAGGCTATTATCCCCCCACTGCTACTATAGGCACCATCTCTCCCTACTATACCTGCTATCCCACAGCCCCAGTCCCTTCCCAGAGGCTATTATCCCCCCACTGCTACTATAGGCACCATCTCTCCTACTATACCTGCTATCCACAGCCCAGTTCCTTCCCAAGGCTATTATCCCCCCACTGCTACTATAGGCACCATCTCTCCTACTATACCTGCTATCCCACAGCCCCAGTCCCTTCCCAGAGGCTATTATCCCCCCCACTGCTACTATAGGCACCATCTCTCCCTACTATAACTGCTATCCCACAGCCCCAGTCCCTTCCCAGAGGCTATTATCCCCCACTGCTACTATAGGCACCATCTCTCCCTACTATACCTGCTATCCCACAGCCCCAGTCCCTTCCCAGAGGCTATTATCCCCCCACTGCTACTATAGGCACCATCTCTCCCTACTATACCTGCTATCCACAGCCCAGTCCCTTCCCAGAGGCTATTATCCCCCACTGCTACTATAGGCACCATCTCTCCCTACTATACCTGCTATCCCACAGCCCCAGTCCCTTCCCAGAGGCTATTATCCCCCACTGCTACTATAGGCACCATCTCTCCCTACTATACCTGCTATCCACAGCCCAGTCCCTTCCCAGAGGCTATTATCCCCCCACTGCTACTATAGGCACCATCTCTCCCTACTATACCTGCTATCCCACAGCCCCAGTCCCCTTCCCAGAGGCTATTATCCCCCACTGCTACTATAGGCACCATCTCTCCCTACTATACCTGCTATCCCACAGCCCCAGTCCCTTCCCAGAGGCTATTATCCCCCACTGCTACTATAGGCACCATCTCTCCCTACTATACTGCTATCCCACAGCCCCAGTCCCTTCCCAGAGGCTATTATCCCCCACTGCTACTATAGGCACCATCTCTCCCTACTATACCTGCTATCCACAGCCCCAGTCCTTCCCAGAGGCTATTATCCCCCACTGCTACTATAGGCACATCTCTCCCTACATACCCTGTATCCCCACAGCCCCAGTCCCCTTCCCAGGAGGCTATTATCCCCCCACTGCTACTATAGGCACCATCTCTCCCTACTTATACCTGCTATCCCACAGCCCCAGTCCCTTCCAGAGGCTATTATCCCCCCACTGCTACTATATGGCACCATTCGCTCCCTACTATACCTGCTATCCCACAGTCCCAGTCCTTCCCAGAGGCTATTATCCCCCCACTGTACTATAGGCACCATCTCTCCCTACTATACCTGCCTAATCCCCACAGCCCCAGTCCCTTCCCCAGAGGCTATTATCCCCCCACTGCTACTATAGGCCCATCTCTCCCTACTATACCTGTTATCCACAGCCCCAGTCCCTTCCCAGAGGCTATTATCCCCCCATGCTACTATAGGCACCATCTCTCCCTACTATACCTGCTATCCCACAGCCCAGTCCCTTCCCAGAGGCTATTATCCCCCCACTGCTACTATAGGCACCATCTCTCCCTACTATACCTGCTATCCCACAGCCCCAGTCCCTTCCCAGAGGCTATTATCCCACTGCTACTATAGGCACCATCTCTCCCTACTATACCTGCTATCCACAGCCCCAGTCCTTCCCAGAGGCTATTATTCCCACTGCTCTATAGCACCATCTCTCCCTACTATACCTGCTATCCCAGCAGCCCCGTCCCTTCCCAGAGGCTATTATCCCCCCCACTGCTACTATAGGCACCACCTCCCTACTATACCTGCTATCCCACAGCCCCAGTCCCTTCCCAGAGGCTATTATCCCCCCACTGCTACTATAGGCACCATCTCTCCCTACGTATACCTGCTATCCCACAGCCCAGCCCTTCCCAGAGGCTGCCCCTGTACTTATAGGCACCATCTCTCCCTACATACCTGCTATCCCCAGCCCCAGTCCCCCAGAGGCTATTATCCCCCACTGCTACTATAGGCACCATCTCTCCCTACTATACCTGCTATCCCACAGCCCCAGTCCCTTCCAGAGGCTATTATCCCCCACTGCTACTATAGGCACCATCTCTCCCTACATACCTGCTATCCCACAGCCCCAGTCCCTTCCCAGAGGCTATTGTTACCCACTGCTACTATAGGCACCATCTCTCCCTACTATACCTGCTATCCACAGCCCCAGTCCTTCCCAGAGCTATTATCCCCCATGCTACTTAGGCACCATCTCTCCCTACTATACTGCTATCCCACAGCCCAGTCCCTTCCCGGGCTATTATCTGGCTATCACCATGTCTCCCATATACCTGCTATCCCACAGCCCAGTCCCTTTCCCAGAGGCTATTATACCCCACGCTGCTATAGGCACCATCTCTCCCTACTATACCTGCTATCCCCACAGCCCAGTCCCTTCCCAGAGGCTATTAATCCCCCCACTGCTTACTATAAGGCACCATCTCTCCCTACTATACCTGCTATCCCACAGCCCCAGTCCCTTCCCAGAGGCTATTATCCCCCCACTGCTACTATAGGCACCATCTCTCCCTACTATACCTGCTATCCCACAGCCCCAGTCCCTTCCCAGAGGCTATTATCCCCACTGCTACTATAGCACCATCTTCCCTACTATACCTGCTATCCACAGCCCCGTCCTCCCAGAGGCTATTATCCCCACTGCTCTATAGGCACCATCTTCCCCTATACCTGCTATCCCACAGCCCCAGTCCCTCCCAGAGGCTATTATCCCCCCCACTGCTACTATAGGCACCAATCTCGCACCTACTATAACCTGCTATCCCACAGCCCCAGTCCTTCAGAGGGCTATTATCCCCCACTGCTACCATAGGCACCATCTCTCCCTATATACCTGCTATTCCACAGCCCAGTCCCTTCCCAGAGGCTATATATCCCCCCACTGCTCTATAGCACCATCTCTCCCTTACTATACCGCTTCCCAACAGCCAAGTCCTTACCCCAGAGGCTATTATCCCCCACTGCTACTATAGGCACCATCTCTCCCTACTATACCTGCTACCCACAGCCCAGTCCCTTCCCAGAGGCTATATTTCCCCCATGCTACTATAGGCACCATCTCTCCTACTATACCTGCTATCCCACAGCCCCAGTCCCTTCCCAGAGGCTATTATCCCCCACTGCTACTATAGGCACCATCTCTCCCTACTATACCTGCTACCCCAGCCCCAGTCCCTTCCCAGAGGCTATTATCCCCCCACTGCTACTATAGGCACCATCTCTCCCTACTATACCTGCTATCCCACAGCCACATTCTGTGTGATCCCTGATTCTTTATATTTTTTATTCCTGTAGCACAAAACAAATAGTGAGTAGTTCTCCTTTGAATGGAAATTACCCTTCGAACTGGGACGCCTCCGCCCTGCCGGATATTGGCTATAAGGTATTACTGAGTTTGGGAAAATGAACTTAGAAGGGGTTGTAAAGCCAACCCTAACGCTGCCCCATTGTTTCATTGTGCAATATTGCTTTAAGAATACAACCCTGATGTTGCTGGACTACAGCTCCCAGCATGCCTCACCCTTCATTATATATTACATTATTCTGGGATTTGTAGTCCAGCAACAACTAAATAAAGTTTTGTTTGAGGCGAGCAGACCAAAATAAGTAAAAGTAGGTTTATATTGGAATAATATGTCCCCCCCCCCATAGTTGGTGAGCGTCCCGGAGACTTCCCATGAGTACTTGCAGATCTTCATCCTTTTCGACAGGACCATGTCTGGCCAAACAGTGAGGGTCCAGCGCATCCAGAACAAGTCTCTCTGGGAGGTCTACCAGTGGTACGTACCCCCCCCCCCACACCGACTGGGGCACCCACTGGCCCCCCCTACAGAATATAACCCTGTCCTATGTTTCCAGGCAAAAGTTGCAGATGCAGAAGGCAAACCCGGGGAAGGCGGTGGAAGAGATGCAGCTGTTCCACGGGACCGACCCGTCTCACCGAGAGGCAATCTGCCACCAGAACTTTGATTGGCGAATGTGCGGCACTAACGGAACTGTATATGGGGAAGGTAGGTTGGCACTGGGGGCATTAAAGGAGAAGGAAAGGCTAATAAAGAGTTAATCTCAAGCTGCAGGCATACCTTCAGTTCTCTCAATAGTGCCCTTAAGTCTCCCTGTATTTCACCTGTTCAGAAGATCAGAAGCCAAACAGAAAAAAAAAACACTGAGCTGGGTAAAGAAGATTCCCATAATGCAACGCTCCTTCCCAGACTTGGCGACTCGGGACTGTAGGCAGCGCATGTGCACATATCAGGAGCATTGGGTTGCCATGGCGACGCAGCGACCGGAGAACTCTGTGACATGCAGACCCGGCAGGTGGGGGGAGCGGGGGGGCAGGTGCGGGGAGTGGTGGAGGTTTTGTGGCAGGAGCGGGAAGCTGGGGGGGGTTTGTGGCAGGAGCGGGGAGCTTGGGGGGTTTGTGGCAGGAGCGGGGAGCTGGGGGGGTTTGTGGCAGGAGCGGGGAGCTGGGGGGGGTTTGTGGCAGGGCGGGGAGCTGGGGGGTTTGTGGCAGAGCGGGAGCTGGGGGGGGTTTGTGGCAGGAGCGGGGAGCTGGGGGGGCGTTTGTGGCAGGTGCGGGGAGTGGTGGAGGTTTTGTGGCAGGAGCGGGAAGCTGGGGGGGGTTTGTGGCAGGAGCGGGGAGCTTGGGGGGGTTTGTGGCAGGAGCGGGGAGCTGGGGGGTTTGTGGCAGGAGCGGGGAGCTGGGGGGGGTTTGTGGCAGGAGCGGGGAGCTGGGGGGGGGTTTGTGGCAGGAGCGGGGAGCTGGGGGGGTTTGTGGCAGGAGCGGGGAGCTGGGGGGGTTTGTGGCAGGAGCGGGGAGCTGGGGGGTTTGTGGCAGGAGCGGGGAGCTGGGGGGGTTTGTGGCAGGAGCGGGGAGCTGGGGGGGGGTTTGTGGCAGGAGCGGGGATGGGGGGGGCTGGCTTGTGCTTTTCAGCCCATACAGACACGCTGGACAAGATGGCGGCGCCGTTCACTGACACAAGTATGTAGGTTCTAGTATGTGTATCTCTGTAATTCTCCCATTAGGCAAGCCAGGGATATATGGTTGTTACTCAGTAATAGTAGTACTATTTAATAGCGTGCTTCATAGGTTTTGCCTTTCCTTGTCCTTTAAAGGGGATATAAACTCTACACACAAGTGTTGCTCAGCACTAACGCTGCTGGACTAAAATTCCCAGAATTCCCCAGTGCATTACCCAGGCTGAGGCATGATGGGAAATGTAGTCCGGCAGCCATATTGCTGGTATTGTAGCCATTCTCCCACACTTACCTACCTTTCTGTGTTCTCGGCAGGGAGTTACTTTGCCAGAGACGCTTCCTACTCCCATAACTACTCAGTCCCCACAGCTACAGGCAGGAGAATGATGTTTGTGGCGCGGGTGCTGGTGGGAGACTATGTGACGGGAGACCCCACCATGAAGCGGCCCCCCCCGAGACCCGGCAGCGCCACCCAATGCTACGACAGCTGCGTGGACAGACTGCCCGACCCGACCATCTTCGTGGTGTTCGAAAAGCATCAGATTTATCCAGAATATCTCCTGGAGTACGAGCCAAGGAATATAGAAATGTGTTGTATCATTTAGCAGAGCCTCAGGGAACTTTCATAATTGTCTAAAAATGTATTTACTGTGTATCTGGGGCTAAAGGTATTATAGTAAAATAAAGGTGCAAATCACAGCAGGTTCAGTCCTGGACAATCTTTTTTCTCCTCTAATGCGAGTATAGACAGAAATACAGCAGTCCTGCCCTGCTTTATGGCTGAGATTCTAGCTATCTGTATAACAGAGCATTCTGTCACAGTGGCACAGATCCTATCTGATCCCCCCATTGTAAGCAGCAGTCCTGCCCTGCTTTATGGCTGAGATTCTAGCTATCTGTATAACAGAGCATTCTGTCACAGTGGCACAGATCCTATCTGATCCCCCATTGTAAGCAGCAGTCCTGCCCTGCTTTATGGCTGAGATTCTAGCTATCTGTATAACAGAGCATTCTGTCACAGTGGCACAGATCCTATCTGATCCCCCCCCCCATTGTAAGCAGCAGTCCTGCCCTGCTTTATGGCTGAGATTCTAGCTATCTGTATAACAGAGCATTCTGTCACAGTGGCACAGATCCTATCTGATCCCCCCATTGTAAGCAGCAGTCCTGCCCTGCTTTATGGCTGAGATTCTAGCTATCTGTATAACAGAGCATTCTGTCACAGTGGCACAGATCCTATCTGATCCCCCCCATTGTAAGCAGCAGTCCTGCCCTGCTTTATGGCTGAGATTCTAGCTATCTGTATAACAGAGCATTCTGTCACAGTGGCAGCAGATCCTATCTGATCCCCCCATTGTAAGCAGCAGTCCTGCCCTGCTTTATGGCTGAGATTCTAGCTATCTGTATAACAGAGCATTCTGTCACAGTGGCA
Organism: Xenopus tropicalis; assembly: GCF_000004195.4. NCBI lineage: Eukaryota > Metazoa > Chordata > Amphibia > Anura > Pipidae > Xenopus > Xenopus tropicalis. The sequence goes on from NC_030679.2 coordinate 8,101,611, forward strand.
CAGATCCTATCTGATCCCCCCATTGTAAGCAGCAGTCCTGCCCTGCTTTATGGCTGAGATTCTAGCTATCTGTATAACAGAGCATTCTGTCACAGTGGCACAGATCCTATCTGATCCCCCCCCCATTGTAAGCAGCAGTCCTGCCCTGCTTTATGGCTGAGATTCTAGCTATCTGTATAACAGAGCATTCTGTCACAGTGGCACAGATCCTATCCCCCCCCCCCCCCCATTGTAAGCAGCAGTCCTGCCTGCTTTATGGCTGAGATTCTAGCTATCTGTATAACAGAGCATTCTGTCACAGTGGCACAGATCCTATCTGATCCCCCATTGTAAGCAGCAGTCCTGCCCTGCTTTATGGCTGAGATTCTAGCTATCTGTATAACAGAGCATTCTGTCACAGTGGCACAGATCCTATCTGATCCCCCCCATTGTAAGCAGCAGTCCTGCCCTGCTTTATGGCTGAGATTCTAGCTATCTGTATAACAGAGCATTCTGTCACAGTGGCACAGATCCTATCTGATCCCCCCATTGTAAGCAGCAGTCCTGCCCTGCTTTATGGCTGAGATTCTAGCTATCTGTATAACAGAGCATTCTGTCACAGTGGCACAGATCTTATCTGATCCCCCCATTGTAAGCAGCAGTCCTGCCCTGCTTTATGGCTGAGATTCTAGCTATCTGTATAACAGAGCATTCTGTCACAGTGGCACAGATCCTATCTGATCCCCCCATTGTAAGCAGCAGTCCTGCCCTGCTTTATGGCTGAGATTCTAGCTATCTGTATAACAGAGCATTCTGTCACAGTGGCACAGACCCTATCTGATCCCCCCATTGTAAGCAGCAGTCCTGCCCTGCTTTATGGCTGAGATTCTAGCTATCTGTATAACAGAGCATTCTGTCACAGTGGCACAGATCCTATCTGATCCCCCCCATTGTAAGCAGGCAGTCCTGCCCTGCTTTATGGCTGAGATTCTAGCTATCTGTATAACAGAGCATTCTGTCACAGTGGCACAGATCCTATCTGATCCCCCCCCCCCCCCCCCCCATTGTAAGCAGCAGTCCTGCCCTGCTTTATGGCTGAGATTCTAGCTATCTGTATAACAGAGCATTCTGTCACAGTGGCACAGATCCTATCTGATCCCCCCATTGTAAGCAGCAGTCCTGCCCTGCTTTATGGCTGAGATTCTAGCTATCTGTATAACAGAGCATTCTGTCACAGTGGCACAGATCCTATCTGATCCCTCCCATTGTAAGCAGCAGTCCTGCCCTGCTTTATTGCTGAGATTCTAGCTATCTGTATAACAGAGCATTCTGTCACAGTGGCACAGATCCTATCTGATCCCCCCCATTGTAAGCAGCAGTCCTGCCCTGCTTTATGGCTGAGATTCTAGCTATCGTTTATAAAATTTGTGTAATGCAGAATAATTCGCACAGTGAATATTTGCCCTGCCCGTGTAGCTGATTTGCACCAAGTGGCAAGACTTTGCTGATATGGACGGGCTGGAGAGGACATTCTGCATTTCGGGTGAAATTACAGGAAGAGTATGAGTTGCAGTTACGGTTCCTATAGAGATTCTTGCTAAAGGAGAAAAAAATGTTGGGGGTCAGTTTGTTGGGCACCCCCTAGTGAGGCAAACTGGCCTGGGCTGGGATACTAAATAAATCAATAAATCATTAATAATAGGTTCCAGCATTTTATTATGGTATGAGTTATGCTCTGAGCTTATAATGTGGCCTTTACGGTCCATACGCAAGTTACATTCCCCATCATGCCCTTTTGTCTTTGTATCAATGCAGTCACATGGGGTTCATTGTTAAATAATGACATATGGAACCCGCCTCATCCGACTACTGTCCACGTCTTCATCGGCCACAAACCCCCCCCCAATTTTGTTCTGACCCCAGAGTGGGCGGGGTACTGGTAGGACGAACTGGGAAACTGGATCGAGTAGGGAAGGCCGGCGAATAGGGAAAGGTTTTCAGTGACCAATTCACCAATGAGGATTTTACTGACCAAAAACTTCATCAAAGATCCAAGAGAAGTGACCAATGAGAATGCTGATTCCCAGCACTGTGTCAGGCCCCTTGCTGGTACCTTACATATAGAGATAATGATGGCATTTTTCCCGTCATTATATGGCACAGGAATCAGACATGGGGATAAAGGGACAGACTTGTTCAGTGCTGGGAAACTGTTCTAATTGCTCCCAACTCCAATTGCAGGAACAGAGAACAGGGAGCCGGATTTACTCACATCAGCTGGGATTCTCCTTGCATTTTAATGGGGGAAAGTTTTATTGGGCAATATTGCTTTAAGAATCCAACACTGATGTTCGTGTACAACATTTGATTGCTCAGAAAAGAATCTTTAGCAGGTTTAATATTGTTTGATGATTTATTTACCCTTTAGGGAGGGTTTTATAAATGTATGAGGAAGCACATTGCTTAGAAATTATCCAGAGCCAGAGCTTTTGGTTTCATTTCCTTGTCTCAGTGAAAGGAGAGGAGAGAAGAGTTTCATTCTGTGCTGGGCAACGGGGGGACGCTGGAGTCAGAGTCATGGACGGAGAGGAAATCATGGACATGATCTGTGTGGATAGCTGGGAACTGGAGGAAGGAGAGATCGAGGAAAATGAGGAGGAAAGCCCAATGGTCAGCGAGGAGACACGAGAGAGAGAGAAGGGAGAAAGGAAGAGTGAGAATAAGCCCTCAAAGGAGGAGAGGCAGAAAGAAAAGAGAGAGGAGACAAGGGAAGAGAGAACAAGAGAAAGGAAGAATGAGAAGTGCTCAGAGGAGGAGAGACAGAGAGAAAAGAGAGAGGAGACAAGGGAAGAGAGAGAAAGATATGGGAAGAGTGAGAAGTGCTCAGAGGAGAAGAGACAGAGAGAAAAGAGAGAGGAGACAATGAAAGAGAGAGAAAGATATGGGAAGAGTGAGAAGTGCTCAGAGGAGGAGAGACAGAGAGAAAAGAGAGAGGAGACAAGGGAAGAAAGAAAGAGAGAAAGGAAGACTGAGAAGTGCTCAGAGGAGGAGAGACAGAGAGAAAAGAGAGAGGAGACAAGGGAAGAAAGAAAGAGAGAAAGGAAGACTGAGAAGTGCTCAGAGGAGGAGAGACAGAGAGAAATGAGAGAGGAGACAAGGGAAGAGAGAACAAGAGAAAGGAAGAGTGAGGAGCACTCAGAGGAGGAGAGACAGAGAGAAAAGAGAGAGGAGACAAGGGAAGAGAGAACAAGAGAAAGGAAGAATGAGAAGTGCTCAGAGGAGGAGAGACAGAGAGAAAAGAGAGAGGAGACAAGGGAAGAAAGAAAGAGAGAAAGGAAGAGTGAGGAGTGCTCAGAGGAGGAGAGACAGAGAGAAAAGAGAGAGGAGACAAGGGAAGAGAGAGAAAGATATGGGAAGAGTGAGAAGTGCTCAGAGGAGGAGAGACAGAGAGAAAAGAGAGAGGAGACAAGGGAAGAGAGAACAAGAGAAAGGAAGAATGAGAAGTGCTCAGAGGAGGAGAGACAGAGAGAAATGAGAGAGGAGACAAGGGAAGAAAGAAAGAGAGAAAGGAAGAGTGAGGAGTGCTCAGAGGAGGAGAGACACGAGGGAGAAAGAAACCATAAAAAGAGAAAGAGGAGAGACAGAAACAAAGATGGACACAGGAGCAAGAGGAGAGAGCCCCATCATTCCCCAGGCAGCGCTAAACACCGAGCAGCAAATCCAATCAATGAGAAGGCCGGTCAGGCCCAAAAACTCATGTGTTCCGCCGGGGGCAGCCTGGGGGTGGGGCAGCTGTGCCGCAGCTTGGGGTTGAGCTCCAGCCAAGCCAAACACTTCATGGCCCAGGAAGTGGGGAAAAGCGTGATGCTGAGGATGGAGGGGGAGGAGCAAATGTTGGTGGCTCGTAGCGCCCTGCGGGTCTGCACCAATAAGATGTGGGAATGCCAGGGGGACTGTGGGAAACTCCATCTGTGCCATTACCATGTGTTGGATAGCTGCACTAGGTAAGTGGTTTGGAACATTAGTAGCTAACTGGTTGTTAGGGTCCAATTTTCCCTAGTAACCAGGTAGTGATGTTAAGAAGATTTGGGGGAAAGTTTTATTGTGCAATATTGCTTTAAGAATACAGCCCTGATGTTGCAGGACTACAGCTCCCAGCATGCCTCACCGGGGGGCCTCAGGGTGCCCTATTTTCAAATCTGCTCTTTTCTTTTCTTTTATTCCACCTTCTCACAAATGCGTGTGTGCTTTTACCCAGAACCCCCTGCAGCTTTAGCCATGACATTACAAGTGGTCAGAATCTCACAGTGCTAGAGCGGTACCAGCTCCAGGTTCTGGATATAGAGGAACTGCGGCGCCTTCTGCTCCAGAACGATCCCACTTTTTTGCCTGAGGTAGGATTTCACATTGTGCCGCCAAACTTGACGGCCCCTAATATAGAGAAGGAAATGGTTTTTCCCCCCCCTGTTTCCAAGCAAGATAACCCCAAAAATGATCTTGCATATGTAAAGGATCCTCCAAGCAAGATCAGCTATTATTGGCAGCCAAAGCCCGGAGCCCACTTGCCCCATTTGCCCCCCTGGCTTCTGTTATCAGTACTTGCTCCTCCAATCAGGATCCAGAGTATTCGCTTGTCCCACTTCATTAATACTTTGCTTTCCTGTTCAGCCTCTGAGGGGCCCCAAACCCCGTGCCATTAAAGGTTCCCATACACGGGCCGATTGTAGCTGCCGATATGGGTCCCTTGGACCGACTCAGCAGCTTATTGGCCTGTGTATGGGCACTAACGACTGGCCTGCCCGACCGATATCTGGCCTGAAATTGGGCAGATCTCGATCGGGCAGGTTAAAAAATTTGGTCAGATCGGGGGCCACATCGGCTCGTTGATGCAGTCCCCGAACCCACTGTGCCTATTACCAGCGTTCAAATTCGATCATTTGGCCCCAGGGCCGAATGACCGAATTAGCCTGAATTAGCCCAATATCGCCCACCTGTAGGTGGGGATATCGGGAGAAGATCCGCTCGCTTGGCGACCTCACCAGGCGAGCGGATCTTTACGTGTATGGCCTCCTTAACTCGTTTCCCTTTGCCAGATCTGCAAGCATTATAATTGTGCCAACGGGCCCTACGGAGCCTGCACCTTCCAGGCGGACTGTCAGAAGCTCCATATTTGCAAGTACTTTCTGGAGGGGGAGTGCAGGTATCAGACCCGGTGCAAGAGGCCCCATCACCTTCAGGGTCCGGATACCTTGAGCAAACTGAAGAAATGGGGTATGGGCGATCGATGGATCCTTAGCCTTCAGCAGATTTACAGAAACGCCTGTGCGCTCCGAGACTTCCGGCTACCTGTTCCTAAACAAAGGCCAATGCCTGTAGGTAGGAAAGGTAAGTGTATCTTTAAACTTGTGCTGAACACTTTTCCTTATCCATTTATTTAATGGTTAAATGATTCCCTTTTCTCTGTAATAATAAAACAGTACCTGTACTTGATCCCAACTAACATATAATTACCCCTTATTGGGGGCAGAACAGCCCTATTGGGTTTATTTAATGGTTAAATGATTCCCTTTTCTCTGTAATAATAAAACAGTACCTGTACTTGATCCCAACTAACATATAATTACCCCTTATTGGGGCAGAACAGCCCTATTGGGTTTATTTCATGGTTAAATGATTCCCTTTTCTCTAATAATAAAACAGTACCTGTACTTGATCCCAACTAACATATAATTACCCCTTATTGGGGGCAGAACAGCCCTATTGGGTTTATTTCATGGTTAAATGATTCCCTTTTCTCTAATAATAAAACAGTACCTGTACTTGATCCCAACTAAGATATAATTACCCCTTATTGGGGCAGAACAGCCCTATTGGGTTTATTTCATGGTTAAATGATTCCCTTTTCTCTAATAATAAAACAGTACCTGTACTTGATCCCAACTAAGATATAATTACCCCTTATTGGGGGCAGAACAGCCCTATTGGGTTTATTTCATGGTTAAATGATTCCCTTTTCTCTGTAATAATAAAACAGTACCTGTACTTGATCCCAACTAAGATATAATTACCCCTTATTGGGGGCAGAACAGCCCTATTGGGTTTATTTAATGGTTAAATGATTCCCTTTTCTCTGTAATAATAAAACAGTACCTGTACTTGATCCCAACTAAGATATAATTACCCCTTATTGGGGGCAGAACAGCCCTATTGGGTTTATTTCATGGTTAAATGATTCCCTTTTCTCTGTAATAATAAAACAGTACCTGTACTTGATCCCAACTAAGATATAATTACCCCTTATTGGGGCAGAACAGCCCTATTGGGTTTAATTCATGTTTTATTAATTTTTTTTAGTAGACTTAAGGTATGGAGATCCAAATTACGGAAAGACCCCTTATCTGGAATACCCTTGGTCCTGAGCATTCTGGATAACAGGTCCTATACCTGTACTAAGCTATAGCTATTGAGATATTTCTTCACCCACAGAGTAATATACTAAAGGCTTGTGCCTTTGCTTAACCCTTTTATTTCCTATATCCCAGCGGTCCCATCTGCTGCCTGCGCTGACCAGTTCTCGAACACCCCTGACCAGTCGGAGGAGATCTGTCTCTACTACATAAGGAAGAACTGCATTTTTAAAGGTGAGGAAAACCTTCATCTGGCCCAGTTGGTACATGGCAGTCCGATTCATGGACAAGTCTGTCCCTTTATCCCCATGTCTGATTCCTGTGCCATATAATGACGGGAAAAATGCCATCATTATCTCTATATGTAAGGTACCAGCAAGATGGCCGACACAGGGCTGGGAATCAGCATTCTCATTGGTCACTTCTCTTGCATCTTTAATTAAGTGTTGAGTTAACAGAATTCTCATTGGTGAATTGTTTTCCATGCGTAATTACATTTTTCATCAACTTCTATAGAGAACTAGGGGGCGCAGTGGGACAGCTTTACGGTTGGGTTTAGTTCCCCTTTACAGTTATTTTCTCACCTAGACATAGAGGCGGGGCAATATATGATTGACAGCTGGGATTCTGGAATATATGATTCCAGTACTATGAATGCAATTAGCAATTATTCTTTAGGGGAACAAGAGAACTGTGTTCTGATTGGTCCCAAGTAAACAAGGAAATAAAGTGATGGTGACTGAAATAAATGGCTGATATCTTATTCTTCTAGACAAATGCATGAAGGATCACTATCACTTACCGTACAGATGGCAGGCACTAAGGGCAAACGGCTGGGAAGACATGGATGACATGGAGTCTGTTGAAGAGGCCTACTGCAATATCAGCAATGGGTAAGCCCATAAGGGGGGGGGGGAGTTGCACCAGGTTCAGACGGGGGGGCTACCATCCCATAGCCAATCAAGTTAGGAGCTACCATCCCATAGCCAATCAAGTTAGGGGCTTTCATCCCATAGCCAATCAAGTTAGGGGCTAGCATCCCATAGCCAATCAAGTTAGGGGCTAGCATCCCATAGCCAATCAAGTTAGGGGCTAGCATCCCATAGCCAATCAAGTTAGGGGCTAGCATCCCATAGCCAATCAAGTTAGGGGCTACCATTGTTGGGTCTATACCAGTTATTTGGACCCTGGGCATACATAAATACATATGTTAACCCTTCAACCTCCAATAACCAATCAAGTTATGGGCTACCATCCCATAGCCAATCAAGTTAGGGGCTAGCATCCCATAGCCAATCAAGTTAGGGGCTAGCATCCCATAGCCAATCAAGTTAGGGGCTAGCATCCCATAGCCAATCAAGTTAGGGGCTAGCATCCCATAGCCAATCAAGTTAGGGGATACCATCCCATAGCCAATCAAGTTAGGGGCTACCATCCCATAGCCAATCAAGTTAGGGGCTACCATCCCATAGCCAATCAAGTTAGGGGCTACCATCCCATAGCCAATCAAGTTAGGGGCTACCATCCCATAGCCAATCAAGTTAGTGGCTACCATCCCATAGCCAATCAAGTTAGGGGCTACCATTGTTGGGTCTATACCAGTTATTTGGACCCTGGGCATACATAAATACATATGTTAACCCTTCAACCTCCAATAACCAATCAAGTTAGGGGCTACCATCCCATAGCCAATCAAGTTAGGGGCTAGCATCCCATAGCCAATCAAGTTAGGAGCTAGCATCCCATAGCCAATCAAGTTAGGGGCTAGCATCCCATAGCCAATCAAGTTAGGGGCTAGCATCCCATAGCCAATCAAGTTAGGGGCTAGCATCCCATAGCCAATCAAGTTAGGGGCTAGCATCCCATAGCCAATCAAGTTAGGGGCTACCATCCCATAGCCAATCAAGTTAGGGGCTACCATCCCATAGCCAATCAAGTTAGGGGCTAGCATCCCATAGCCAATCAAGTTAGGAGCTAGCATCCCATAGCCAATCAAGTTAGGGGCTAGCATCCCATAGCCAATCAAGTTAGGGGCTAGCATCCCATAGCCAATCAAGTTAGGGGCTACCATCCCATAGCCAATCAAGTTAGGGGCTACCATCCCATAGCCAATCAAGTTAGGGGCTACCATCCCATAGCCAATCAAGTTAGGGGCTACCATCCCATAGCCAATCAAGTTAGGGGCTACCATCCCATAGCCAATCAAGTTAGGGGCTACCATCCCATAGCCAATCAAGTTAGGGGCTACCATCCCATAGCCAATAAAGTTAGGAGCTACCATTGTTAGGTCTATACCAGTTATTGGGACCCTGGCCATACATACATACATATGTTAACCCTTCAACCATCCCATAGCCAATCAAGTTAATGCAAAAGCTGTGGGAGCTACCATATGGCACAAACCAAGCTTGATGGTTAGGGGGCTTTAAACTACACCTCCCTGTGACTGTAGGTCTGACTGTTTGTCTAGATATCATCTATTCAAGCCCTGGGCACTGGACCTGAATTTCGATACCATGACCTACAAATCCTGCAGACTGCGGCGCCTCTCCACTCCGTCTTCCACCTCCAAACCGCCCCATTATATCCTCACCACCGATTGGCTGTGGTACTGGAAGGATGAATTTAACAGGTGGAATGAGTATGGGAAACAGGTAAGGGGGTGGGTTCCTATTGGTCGGCAAAAGGGCATAGGGGGCAGTAGTGACCCTGGTACACGGGGTGAGAAGCCCATAGCTTGAGGCTACCCATATACTATAGGCCTATTTGCAAAGTGTGGCACCTATACATATATATATATAGGCCTTTAGTATAGAAGAAGAGAAGGTGATAACATCCTACATTTTTTGCCCACACCAGGGCGGCAGCACCGCGCAGGCAGTCTCTGATATCTGCAGCAGCAACGTGGAGAAAGCATTTCTGTTGGATAAAAATGCAACAATAAACTTCAAAGCAGGGAGCCAAACCTATGAGCTGCGATTAAAAGGTGGAGTCCCCTCTTTTATTTATTATTCTGCAGGAACAGCCCCCTAAGTTTGCTCATAGCCTATACAGAGAGATACCATAAAACTATGGCACATAGGGATTCCCCTGTACTAAGCACAATTCAGCAGGAACAGCCCCCTAAGTTTGCTCATAGCCTATACAGAGAGATACCATAAAACTATGGCACATAGGGATTCCCCTGTACTAAGCACAATTCAGCAGGAACAGCCCCCTAAGTTTGCTCATAGCCTATACAGAGAGATACCATAAAACTATGGCACATAGGGATTCCCCTGTACTAAGCACAATTCAGCAGGAACAGCCCCCTAAGTTTGCTCATAGCCTATACAGAGAGATACCATAAAACTATGGCACATAGGGATTCCCCTGTACTAAGCACAATTCAGCAGGAACAGCCCCCTAAGTTTTGCTCATAGCCTGTACAGAGAGATACCATAAAACTATGGCACATAGGGATTCCCCTGTACTAAGCACAATTCAGCAGGAACAGCCCCCTAAGTTTGCTCATAGCCTGTACAGAGAGATACCATAAAACTATGGCACATAGGGATTCCCCTGTACTAAGCACAATTCAGCAGGAACAGCCCCCTAAGTTTGCTCATAGCCTGTACAGAGAGATACCATAAAACTATGGCACATAGGGATTCCCCTGTACTAAGCACAATTCAGCAGGAACAGCCCCCTAAGTTTGCTCATAGCCTGTACAGAGAGATACCATAAAACTATGGCACATAGGGGATTCCCCTGTACTAAGCACAATTCAGCAGGAACAGCCCCCTAAGTTTGGTCATAGCCTGTACAGAGAGATACCATAAAACTATGGCACATAGGGATTCCCCTGTACTAAGCACAATTCAGCAGGAACAGCCCCCTAAGTTTGCTCATAGTCTGTACAGAGAGATACCATAAAACTATGGCAGCATAGGGATTCCCCTGTACTAAGCACAATTCAGCAGGAACAGCCCCCTAAGTTTGCTCATAGCCAGTACAGAGAGATACCATAAAACTATGGCACATAGGGATTCCCCTGTACTAAGCACAATTCAGCAGGAACAGCCCCCTAAGTTTGCTCATAGCCTGTACAGAGAGATACCATAAAACTATGGCACATAGGGATTCCCCTGTACTAAGCACAATTCAGCAGGAACAGCCCCCTAAGTTTGCTCATAGCCTGTACAGAGAGATACCATAAAACTATGGCACATAGGGATTCCCCTGTACTAAGCACAATTCAGCAGGAACAGCCCCCTAAGTTTGCTCATAGCCTGTACAGAAAGATACCATAAAACTATGGCACATAGGGATTCCCCTGTACTAAGCACAATTCAGCAGGAACAGCCCCCTAAGTTTGCTCATAGCCTGTACAGAGAGATACCATACAACTATGGCACATAGGGATTCCCCTGTACTAAGCACAATTCAGCAGGAACAGCCCCCTAAGTTTGCTCATAGCCTGTACAGAGAGATACCATAAAACTATGGCACATAGGGATTCCCCTGTACTAAGCACAATTCAGCAGGAACAGCCCCCTAAGTTTGCTCATAGCCTGTACAGAGAGATACCATAAAACTATGGCACATAGGGATTCCCCTGTACTAAGCACAATTCAGCAGGAACAGCCCCCTAAGTTTTGCTCATAGCCTGTACAGAGAGATACCATAAAACTATGGCAGCATAGGGATTACCCTGTACTAAGCACAATTCAGCAGGAACAGCCCCCTAAGTTTGCCCATAGCCTGTACAGAGAGATACCATAAAACTATGGCACATAGGGATTCCCCTGTACTAAGCACAATTCAGCAGGAACAGCCCCCTAAGTTTGCTCATAGCCTGTACAGAGAGATACCATAAAACTATGGCACATAGGGATTCCCCTGTACTAAGCACAATTCAGCAGGAACAGCCCCCTAAGTTTGCTCATAGCCTGTACAGAGAGATACCATAAAACTATGGCACATAGGGATTCCCCTGTACTAAGCACAATTCAGCAGGAACAGCCCCCTAAGTTTGCTCATAGCCTGTACAGAGAGATACCATAAAACTATGGCACATAGGGATTCCCCTGTATTAAGCATCTGAAATGGTGACAGACAATATCTTTATGACTGGGTTCCAGACATGGTGCAGAAGAACTTGGAATCCGGCACAGAAAGAAAGGTTTGTCGGAGGCCAAAATTTGTCTCGAAGGAGGACGTGAAGAGCAAAAAATCTGGGTGAGTTCCAGGAGATGAGGCAGCAGGAATAGCACAGGGTGAGAATACCATTGTCATTCCCCCGGATTATGGCACAACCCCTCCCACTCTATATCACAACCCGCCCACTCTATATCACAACCCCGCCCACTCTATATCACAACCCCTCCCACTCTATATCACAACCCCACCCACTCTATATCACAACCCCTCCCACTCTATATCACAACCCCGCTCACTCTATATCACAACCCCTCCCACTCTATATCACAACCCCACCCACTCTATATCACAACCCCTCCCACTCTATATCACAACCCCGCCCACTCTATATCACAACCCCGCCCACTCTATATCACAACCCCGCCCACTCTATATCACAACCCCACCCACTCTATATCACAACCCGCCCACTCTATATCACAACCCGCCCACTCTATATCACAACCCGCCCACTCTATATCACAACCCGCCCACTCTATATCAACAACCCCCGCCCACTCTATATCACAACCCGCCCACTCTATATCACAACCCGCCCACTCTATATCACAACCCCGCCCACTCTATATCACAACCCCGCTCACTCTATATCACAACCCCGCCCACTCTATATCACAACCCGCCCACTCTATATCACAACCCCGCCCACTCTATATCACAACCTCGCCCACTCTATATCACAACCCGCCCACTCTATATCACAACCTCGCCCACTCTATATCACAACCCGCCCACTCTATATCACAACCCCGCCCACTCTATATCACAACCCGCCCACTCTATATCACAACCCCGCCCACTCTATATCACAACCCCGCCCACTCTATATCACAACCCCACCCACTCTATATCACAACCCCGCCCACTCTATATCACAACCCTGCCCACTCTATATCTCAACCCCACCCACTCTTTATCACAACCCCACCCCCTCTATATCACAACCATGCCCACTCTATATCACAACCCCGCCCACTCTATATCTCAAACCCGCCCACTCTGTATTACAAACCCGCCGACTCTATATCACAACTCCACCTATCGACATCATGGCCTGCCCACTTGCAAACACCCCCCCAGCCAGGCCATTATACTTATAAAGGTGGCAACACTACAGAATCAATAGATTGCCAGTCCGGGCTTGGACCCCCACCCAGATCAGCTCACTAACCAACCTTTCCTTCCCCCCCAGGAAATCTAAATCCCCCCCAGATACAGAACCCATCCCCTCTCACTGGGACTCAGCTCAGACACCAGACCTGGGATTCAAGGTAACGGACAACCCCTTATGTTTTGTACTTTCCACCTAAATGACCTCTCTCCTTGGCTTCCCCATTGAGTTCCTGAAGATCAAAAATGTCTACACGTGTAACCAATCAGCAGCCAGTATCCATGCTTACTAGGGAATATTGTTCAGAGGTAAAGGCAAAGTTAAAAAGTTGGTACTGACACACCCAAGCTTATATGTTGGATTTATTATAAGGAACCACAAGCCAATGAGATCCCTCCTATCATTTGGATTTCTCCTTTTCCAGCTGGTCACCTTGGACCCAACATCCTCAGAACACAACAAAGTGAAGGATTTATTCCACAGTACCTTGCGCACGGTGTCAATACTCAGCATTGAGCGCATCCAGAACCTGTCCCTGTGGGAGGTCTTCCTCTGGTGAGATGGGGGGGTTTGCTCAATGGCTGGTCCCTACATGTGCTAGAAAGATGGAAGGTGAAGGAAACTGCCCCCTGTATAAACCCAACACATGGTCCATTCCAGAGCAGGGCCAATGAATTTATGGCACCCAAAAGCAAAGGAGGCAATACCCAGGGCTGAATGTAATATAGTATAGTTTTATGTCTATCTGTAGACTCAACCAAGGCTTTGGCTAGAAGACCCAACCTTCTAGTTAGATGAGTGACTCCTTCATTGACAGCTCTAGTGTCCTGCTGGTGTCCATGTGTACTCAAAAAAATGGTCACTCATGGGAAATTAACCAGGGAACCAGCAAGGGAGACAGCTTGAGGTCACATAGTACCATTCATAAGTTCTTGTTGGGTTCAGTAGAGCAGAGGGTCCATTGAAATGCATGGAACAGAGGAGTAAAGGGGCTCTCCAAAAAATGGGGTTATTATAATTGGTTTAATCAGGGAGTGGTCAGATGGGGTTGCTAAGATTAGCACTGAATACACGTGTGACTTTATATTGAGACTGAGATGTTGCACCGACCCATGGAAGGGTAGAGCCATGGCCGGTATAATGGCCCAACTGTGCCATGAATGGGACTGAGTAGGTTCATCTTGTCCTTGATAACTAGATCCACTCTATCTGGGGCCTCCCAACTGAATGCAGGGGATTGGCAGGACCAATATCCAAGGGGTCCATGGGGGAGAACAGAAATAATAACGTATAATACTATAAAACTATAGTTCTTATCCACCCGAGCCTTTCCCTACAGGCAGAGAGAGCAGATGAAGAAGCAAAATGGGGGTAAAGATGTGGAGGAGCGGCAGCTGTTTCACGGCACCAGCGACTCTCATATCGATGCCATCTGTCAGCAGAACTTCGACTGGCGTATCTGTGGCGCACATGGTACCATGTATGGGAAAGGTGAGAGGGACGGGCAGTCTAATGGGCAGGAGTAAAGAGTGGCAGTCTAATGGGCAGGAGTATAGACAGCAGTCTAATGGGCAGGAGTATAGACGGGCAGTGTAATGGGCAGGGGTAAAGGCAGGCAGTGTAATGGGCAGGAGTAAAGACGGACAGTCTAATAGGCAGGGGTAAAGATGGGCAGTCTAATGGGCAGGGGTAAAGGCGGGCAGTGTAATGGGCAGGGGTAAAGGCGGGCAGTGTAATGGGCAGGAGTAAAGACGGGCAGTCTAATGGACAGGAGTAAAGACGGGCAGTCTAATGGGCAGGAGTAAAGACGGGCAGTCTAATGGGCAGGAGTAAAGACGGGCAGTCTAATGGGCAGGAGTAAAGAGTGGCAGTCTAATGGGCAGGAGTATAGACAGCAGTCTAATGGGCAGGAGTATAGACGGGCAGTGTAATGGGCAGGGGTAAAGGCGGGCAGTGTAATGGGCAGGAGTAAAGACGGACAGTCTAATAGGCAGGGGTAAAGATGGGCAGTCTAATGGGCAGGGGTAAAGGCGGGCAGTGTAATGGGCAGGGGTAAAGGTGGGCAGTGTAATGGGCAGGAGTAAAGACGGGCAGTCTAATGGACAGGAGTAAAGACGGGCAGTCTAATGGGCAGGAGTAAAGACGGGCAGTCTAATGGGCAGGAGTAAGGACGGGCAGTCTAATGGGCAGGAGTAAAGATGGGCAGTCTAATGGGCAGGAGTAAAGACGGGCAGTCTAATGGGCAGGAGTAAAGACGGGCAGTCTAATGGGCAGGAGTAAAGACGGGCAGTCTAATGGGCAGGAGTAAAGACGGGCAGTCTAATGGGCAGGAGTAAAGACGGGCAGTCTAATGGGCAGGAATAAAGACGGGCAGTCTAATGGGCAGGAGTAAAGACGGGCAGTCTAATGGGCAGGAATAAAGACGGGCAGTGTAATGGGCAGGAGTAAAGACGGGCAGTCTAATGGGCAGGAATAAAGACGGGCAGTCTAATGGGCAGGAGTAAAGACGGGCAGTCTAATGGGCAGGAGTAAAGACTTTGCTCCTATAGTACTACTCCCTCTCTCTTTACCCCCTGCAGGCAGTTACTTTGCGCGAGATGCTTCCTACTCACACACCTACACCAACTACAGAGTCAGTCAGTCCCGGGTTATGTTCCTGGCCCGCGTCCTGGTTGGGGAATTCACAGCTGGAAACCCCTCTTACCTACGGCCGCCCCCCAAGAACCCCCGACACCCTCCTGCTTTTACGACAGCTGCGTGAATTCCGTGTCCTGCCCCTCCATTTTTGTTATTTTTGAGAAGCATCAGATTTACCCAGAATATCTCATCAAATACCTTTAGCCTCGCTGGCAACTAGCGCACCGACTGCCGGCTGACCTGCAATCAAAATGGCTGAAAGCAACACAACCCATTGGGGCTTCTTCCGACATTAAACACCCCGAGACGCAACACTTCTTGTCTGTATTTATTTGTGTGTTGGGTTTATATTCATTATTGTTTGTATAAAGCAGCGACGCCCCAATCTGTGACCCATTAGCTTTTTCATCAAAAGGTGGGGCCCACCCTATTATTTGTTCCCTGGGTACCCCTGCAACTACAGCGGGGTGACTGTTACCCCAATGTTTCTATATATCTGTAACATTGTTATGGGCTAAGGGGGCCCAGCCTGAAGGCCAGTTAGGGGGGATTTGGGGTGAGTGCTTATTTGTGCCCTGGGTACCCCTGGAACTATAGCGGGGTGACTGTTACCCCAATGTTTCTATATATCTGTAACCTTGTTATGGGCTAAGGGGGCCCAGCCTGAAGGCCAGTTAGGGGGGGATTTGGGGTGAGTGCTTATTTGTGCCCTGGGTACCCCTGGAACTATAGCGGGGTGACTGTTACCCCAATGTTTCTATATATCTGTAACCTTGTTATGGGCTAAGGGGGCCCAGCCTGAAGGCCAGTTAGGGGGGGATTTGGGGTGAGTGCTTATTTGTACCCTGGGTACCCCTGGAACTATAGCGGGGTGACTGTTACCCCAATGTTTCTATATATCTGTAACCTTGTTATGGGCTAAGGGGGCCCAGCCTGAAGGCCAGTTAGGGGGGATTTGGGGTGAGTGCTTATTTGTGCCCTGGGTACCCCTAGAACTATAGCGGGGTGACTGTTACCCCAATGTTTCTATATATCTGTAACCTTGTTATGGGCTAAGGGGGCCCAGCCTGAAGGCCAGTTAGGGGGGGATTTGGGGTGAGTGCTTATTTGTACCCTGGGTACCCCTGGAACTATAGCGGGGTGACTGTTACCCCAATGTTTCTATATATCTGTAACCTTGTTATGGGCTAAGGGGGCTCAGCCTGAAGGCCAGTTAGGGGGGGATTTGGGGTGAGTGCTTATTTGTGCCCTGGGTACCCCTGGAACTATAGCGGGGTGACTGTTACCCCAATGTTTCTATATATCTGTAACCTTGTTATGGGCTAAGGGGGCCCAGCCTGAAGGCCAGTTAGGGGGGGATTTGGGGTGAGTGCTTATTTGTGCCCTGGGTACCCCTGGAACTATAGCGGGGTGACTGTTACCCCAATGTTTCTATATATCTGTAACCTTGTTATGGGCTAAGGGGGCCCAGCCTGAAGGCCAGTTAGGGGGGGATTTGGGGTGAGTGCTTATTTGTGCCCTGGGTACCCCTGGAACTATAGCGGGGTGACTGTTACCCCAATGTTTCTATATATCTGTAACCTTGTTATGGGCTAAGGGGGCCCAGCCTGAAGGCCAGTTAGGGGGGGATTTGGGGTGAGTGCTTATTTGTGCCCTGGGTACCCCTGGAACATCTACTTTACTCTAGGTACCAGGCAGTCACATGAATGAGAGCCAGAAAAATGAATCCAAGCTTCCTGTATACTAGGATACTGATTTATAGTAATGTTCCTATATTACTTTACATTTCTTTTCTTTACTCATATAAAGAAACCACTCAGCCTGCGCTCTCTCCCCCCGACTCCCCTATAATAAAAGGGAGCGGAACGTTCATCAATACAAACAGCAGCCACAATAAAGCAGCGCTGAGAGCTCACTTCCCGCTCAGGAGAGAACACTGACAGCTCCTCATCGTGGTTTGTGAGTTCAGACACTTTAGAGCGCATCTCACCAGGTACAACCTATAGAAATGATCCCTGAAAGTATAGTCTTACTGATACACTGTAACAAGCTACCACCAACCCGTTCGGGAAGATCTTTACAATTATGGCGAGTGAGTAATGTGAGTTGAAAAGAATCTCCCAGCATGCCCCAGGACACAGCTATTACACAAACATTTGCTATAGTGCAGGGCAAACTCAGTCTATAGATATAGTTATATATGTAACAGCTTTACTGCAGAATCCTGGGCAAGTGAGAGCCGGGCTCTTCATCTGCATATTCCTCCGTGCTGCTTTTCTATAGGCAGCGAGAGCCCAGGGGGAGGAGCTACAGAGACTGACTAGGAAACCATGGGCTCTGTGTCAGGAAGGGAACATACAGAGCGCGGTGTGACTTCGAGGTGTTGCATAATCACCGGCTGAAAGCACAATGCGCTAGCACCAGGGCTGGACTGGCAATCTGTGGATTCTGGCAAATGCCAGAGGGGCCCCTGTAAGGTGCCATAGGCCAGGGGTCCCCAACCTTTCTTACTCGGGAGCCACAGTCAAATGTAAAAAGACTTGGGGAGCAACACAAGCACCATAAATGTTCATGGAGGAGCCAAATAAGGGCTGTGATTGGCTATTAGGCAGCCTCTATGCACCCTATCAGCTTACAGGGGGCTTTATTTGGTATGAAATCTTGTTTTTATTCAACCAAAACTTGCCCCCAAGTCAGGAATTCAAAAATAACTCCCTGGTTTGGGGGCACTGAGAGCAACACCCAAGGGGTTGGGGAGCAACATGTTGCCCCGGAGCCACTGGTTGGGGATCAAACAAAAAATAAATAAACCCACTTAGTAGGAGGGGGGAGGTAACAATTTGTAGGCACTAGTCAAGTGTAGGCTGGCCCACAACCCCACGGGACCCGCAGGTCAGGCAGATTCGGCCCAACATTTTAATGCAGCCGCTGGCCCTGAAGATTTGGGGGAAAGTTTTGGAAAAGTTTTATTGTGCAATATTGCTTTAAGAATCCAGCCCTGATGTTGCTGGACTACAGCTCCCAGCATGCCTCACCCTTCATTATATGTTACATTGTTCTGGGATTTGTAGTCCAGCAATTTTCTTGCATCTATAATTACGTATTTCGACAACATCTATAGCAAAACTAGGGGGCGCTGTGGGACAGCATTATGATTGGCCAAACAGCAGAGGGCCTTAAAGAGACACTGACACCAGAAATTACACCTTTTTACATCTTTCATAATGTTGTATTTGAATGCCATTTAGAATTTTGCCTTATATTACCTCTCCGACCCCCCCCCCCCCGCCCGTTGTTCATCGATGAGGAGCGGCCATATTTGTCCAGCAATAGTCCACTAGCATTAAATCTATAACTGACAGGCTGAGAAGTGACAGTCAGGTTTAGGAACTTCAAGTGACAGTTACTTATAAAAGCGGCCCTATCAGTGAACAATGATCAACATGACCTATAGGTAAGAGAAGTCATTTTTTAATGTATCACTTTAAAGATGAATCTAAAGATGCAGGGCCCCCGGGGTTGCCGCCCGAGGGGCCCCGCACCCCCCAAGGTACCCCCGCCAGCTGCGTCCCCCACCACTCCCCCCCTTCAGGGGCCCCACCCAACATCATCCCCTGAACAAAATGCATTTGGGGAGGACACCGTCGGCTGGGGTAGGAGTAACAGTGATCGAGTCTGGGCCGCCGGGGCCCCGTCCAACCCTGTTCAAGAGTAAGTCAGTATTAGTATTGGGATGCACCGAGACACTAGGACAGGGGTGGGCAAACATTTTGGCTCAGGGGCCACATTGACTTACCGACGGGCTGGGCCAGCGTTACGCCGTTTCCGCTCGACAGTCCCCAGACGCCATGTCTCGCGTGATGAGACTTGCAGAGTCAGCGGGCCGGATTAAGAAGACCAACGGGTCGGACGTGGCCCACGGGCCGTAGTGTGCCCACCCCTGCCCTGGGAGAGTAAAGAAGAGTTACCTTGGCAACCAATGGTACAATCAGAGTCATGCAGGATGCCTATTGGAGGAGCATGTATGCATATTGAAGAGATATTGCTGCAGGCTAGAGAAACTTTTGGCATGGCATGGCTGCCTAACATACTGATAATACTTTTATATTGGAATAATATAGACATTTCTGTGTTCCTCTGCCCAGTTGGTGAGTACACATGGATCCTCAAGCTCTTCAATTAGACCATGTCTGGCCAATCAGTGAAAATCCCTGCACTGGCTTCCCGTATCATCCAGGATAAAATTCAAACAAATGACTCTCACATACAAAGCAGCCCATAACTCTGCCCCACCCCTACATCTCTGAACTCATCTCTAGGTACCATCCAACCCGCTTGTTACCCCCCTACTGACCTAATCCCCAACTCCTCTCTCCTTCCCTCCTCCCCAACTCCTCTCTCATTCCCTCCTCCTCAACTCCTCTCTCATTGCCTCCTCCCCAACTCCTCTCTCATTCCTCCTCCCCAACTCCTCTCATTCCCTCCTCCCCAACTCCTCTCTAATTTCCTCCTCCCCAACTCCTCTCTCCTTCCTCCTCAACTCCTCTTTCCCTCCTCCCAACTCCTCTCTCTTCCCTCCTCCCCAACTCCTCTCTCCTTCCCTCCTCCCCCTCTCTCCTTCCCTCCTCCCAACTCCTCTCTCGTTCCCTCCTCCCCAACTCCTCTCTCATTCCCTCCTCCCCAACTCCTCTCTCGTTCCCTCCTCCCCAACTCCTCTCTCGTTCCCTCCTCAACTCCTCTCTCGTTCCCTCCTCCCCAACTCCTCCCCAACTCCTCTCTCCTTCCCTCCTCCCCAACTCCTCTCTCCTTCCCTCCTCCCCAACTCCTCTCTCATTCCCTCCTCCCCAACTCCTCTCTCCTTCCCTCCTCCCCAACTCCTCTCTCATTCCCTCCTCCCCAACTCCTCTCTCATTCCCTCCTCCCAACTCCTCTCTCATTCCCTCCTCCCCAACTCCTCTCATTCCCTCCTCCCCAACTCCTCTCTCATTCCCTCCTCCTCAACTCCTCTCTCATTTCTTCCTCCTCAACTCCTCTTTCATTTCCTCCTCCCCAACTCCTCTCTCATTCCCTCCTCCCCAACTCCTCTCTCATTCCCTCCTCCCCAACTCCTCTCTCATTCCCTCCTCCCCAACTCCTCTCTCATTCCCTCCTCCTCAACTTCTCTCTCGTTCCCTCCTCCCCAACTCCTCTCTCGTTCCCTCCTCCCCAACTCCTCTCTCGTTCCCTCCTCCCCAACTCCTCTCTCCTTCCCTCCTCCCCAACTCCTCTCTCCTTCCCTCCTCCCCAACTCCTCTCTCCTTCCCTCCTCCCCAACTCCTCTCTCCTTCCCTCCTCCCCAACTCCTCTCTCCTTCCCTCCTCCCCAACTCCTCTCTCATTCCCTCCTCCCCAACTCCTCTCTCATTCCCTCCTCCCCAACTCCTCTCATTCCCTCCTCCCCAACTCCTCTCTCATTCCCTCCTCCTCAACTCCTCTCTCATTTCTTCCTCCTCAACTCCTCTTTCATTTCCTCCTCCCCAACTCCTCTCTCATTCCCTCCTCCCCAACTCCTCTCATTCCCTCCTCCCCAACTCCTCTCTCATTCCCTCCTCCTCAACTCCTCTCTCATTTCTTCCTCCTCAACTCCTCTCTCATTCCCTCCTCCCCAACTCCTCTCTCATTCCCTCCTCCCCAACTCCTCTCATTCCCTCCTCCCCAACTCCTCTCTCATTCCCTCCTCCTCAACTCCTCTCTCATTTCTTCCTCCTCAACTCCTCTTTCATTTCCTCCTCCCCAACTCCTCTCTCATTCCCTCCTCCCCAACTCCTCTCTCATTCCCTCCTCCCCAACTCCTCTCTCATTCCCTCCTCCTCAACTCCTCTCTCATTCCCTCCTCCCCAACTCCTCTCTCATTCCCTCCTCCCCAACTCCTCTCTCATTCCCTCCTCCTCAACTCCTCTCTCATTTCTTCCTCCTCAACTCCTCTTTCATTCCCTCCTCCCCAACTCCTCTCTCATTCCCTCCTCCCCAACTCCTCTCTCATTTCCTCCTCCTCAACTCCTCTCTCATTTCCTCCTCCCCAACTCCTCTCTCCTTCCCTCCTCCTCAACTCCTCTCTCATTTCTTCCTCCTCAACTCCTCTTTCATTCCCTCCTCCCCAACTCCTCTCTCATTCCCTCCTCCCCAACTCCTCTCTCATTTCCTCCTCCCCAACTCCTCTCTCATTCCCTCCTCCTCAACTCCTCTCTCATTTCTTCCTCCTCAACTCCTCTTTCATTTCCTCCTCCCCAACTCCTCTCTCATTCCCTCCTCCCCAACTCCTCTCATTCCCTCCTCCCCAACTCCTCTCTCATTCCCTCCTCCTCAACTCCTCTCTCATTTCTTCCTCCTCAACTCCTCTCTCATTCCCTCCTCCCCAACTCCTCTCTCATTCCCTCCTCCCCAACTCCTCTCATTCCCTCCTCCCCAACTCCTCTCTCATTCCCTCCTCCTCAACTCCTCTCTCATTTCTTCCTCCTCAACTCCTCTTTCATTTCCTCCTCCCCAACTCCTCTCTCATTCCCTCCTCCCCAACTCCTCTCTCATTCCCTCCTCCCCAACTCCTCTCTCATTCCCTCCTCCTCAACTCCTCTCTCATTCCCTCCTCCCCAACTCCTCTCTCATTCCCTCCTCCTCAACTCCTCTCTCATTCCCTCCTCCCCAACTCCTCTCTCATTCCCTCCTCCCCAACTCCTCTCTCATTCCCTCCTCCTCAACTCCTCTCTCATTTCCTCCTCCCCAACTCCTCTCTCATTCCCTCCTCCCCAACTCCTCTCTCATTCCCTCCTCCTCAACTCCTCTCTCATTCCTTCCTCCTCAACTCCTCTTTCATTCCCTCCTCCCCAACTCCTCTCTCATTCCCTCCTCCCCAACTCCTCTCTCATTTCCTCCTCCTCAACTCCTCTCTCATTTCCTCCTCCCCAACTCCTCTCTCATTTCCATCTCCTCAATTCCTATCTCACATGTAACATTGAAATTCTTTTCTTTACTTATATAAAGAAACCACTCAGCCTGCGCTCTCTCCCCCCGACTCCCCTATAATATAAGGGAGTGGAACGTTCATCATTAGCAAACAGCAGCCACAATAAAGCAGCGCTGAGAGCTCACTTCCCGCTCAGGAGAGAACACTGACAGCTCCTCATCGTGGTTTGTGAGTTCAGACACTTTAGAGCGCATCTCACCAGGTACAACCTATAGAAATGATCCCTGAAAGTATAGTCTTACTGATACACTGTAACAAGCTACCACCAACCCGTTCGGGAAGATCTTTACAGTTATGGCGAGTGAGTAATGTGAGTTGAAAAGAATCTCCCAGCATGCCCCAGGACACAGCTATTACACAAACATTTGCTATAGTGCAGGGCAAACTCAGTCTATAGATATAGTTATATATGTAACAGCTTTACTGCAGAATCCTGGGCAAGTGAGAGCCGGGCTCTTCATCTGCATATTCCCCCGCTATAGGCAGCGAGAGCCCAGGGGGAGGAGCTACAGAGACTGACTAGGAAACCATGGGCTCCATTTCAGGAAGGGAACATACAGAGCGCGGTGTGACTTCGAGGTGTTGCATAATCACCGGCTGAAAGCACAATGCGCTAGCACCAGGGCTGGACTGGCAATCTGTGGATTCTGGCAAATGCCAGAGGGGCCCCTGTAAGGTGCCATAGGCCAGGGGTCCCCAACCTTTCTTACTCGGGAGTCACAGTCAAATGTAAAAAGACTTGGGGAGCAACACAAGCACCATAAAAGTTCATGGAGGAGCCAAATAAGGGCTGTGATTGGCTATTAGGGGCCTCTATGCACCCTATCAGCTTACAGGGGGCTTTATTTGGTAGGAAATCTTGTTTTTATTCAACCAAAACTTGCCCCCAAGTCAGGAATTCAAAAATAACTCCCTGGTTTGGGGGCACTGAGAGCAACATCCAAGGGGTTGGGGAGCAACATGTTGCCCCCGGGCCACTGGTTGGGGATCACTGGCACAGGCAATCACTTTTTATTGTGTGGGGGGCGGGACTGTTTGGGCTTCTGTGTGCTTTATATGCCAGGGCCTATTTGAATCCCAGTCCGGGCCTGGCCACTGCCTATACAGCCAGAATCCAGCAGAAAAGAGTGTCAGACCCAGGGA